>NC_050466.1:13070742-13192351 GCF_903995425.1 Onychomys torridus | reverse complement strand
CAGAGCCTGACCAAATAGGTTTGGACTGTCTCTGAACCCCTGTTGCAGAACATTCCAGGTCAGCTGTGTGGACAGATGAGTGTCAGGGTCAGTCCAGGTGAAAGCAAAGATATTTTGAGACTGAGCACTGAGAGGGATAGAAAAGAAAGCGTCTTTGAGATCTAGAACAGAGAAGTGAGAGGTTCCTGAAGGGATGGTGGACAGGAGAGTATAAGGTTAGGCACTACAGGGTGGAGGGGGACCACTGCAGAGTTAATGAGCCGGAGGTCTTGAACCAGGCGGTAGGTTCTATTAGAATTTTAACTGCCAGTATGGGGTGTTAAAAGGTGAAGAGGTTGGGCGGAGCAGTTTTTTCTTGAGAAGGTCAGAAATTATAGGCTAAGTCCTCTTAGACTCTGAAGTGGAGAGAGGGTACTGAGCTTGGGTGATACATCTGGTAGGGTCTGGTAGCTGGATAATAATAGGCTGATTGTGTATAGCAATAAAAGGATTTTGGGTATCCCAGGCTTTTGGGTCTACCTGAGAGGCTGGCAAGGGAAAAGAATTGTTAGAGTCAGTAGAGTGAGTGGCTAGGAGAAGAAGAGGAGCTGTTGGCACGTCTGGGATGAGGCGAATGTGTGGAGCAAAAGAAATAGACACTCCTACCTTAGCTAGAAGATCCCTTCTCATTAATGGTACAGGGCAGCTTGGCACCACTAAGAATGTGGTGTGAGAGGGATACCTCTGAAAATGCAGTTGAGTGGTGGTGTCTGATGAGGTAGGTAAGGTTGGTCCCCCAACCCCGACAATAGGGAGACAAGAAGGAGAGGTAGGCCCCCAAAAGTCTCTCAGGTCAGAGTAGGTAGCTCCAGTGTCCAAAAGGAATGAGATGGGGCGCCCATTTACTTTTATAACTACTTGGTTCCCTGTGTGAGATGGGAGTGCCTGGGGTGGAAACCAGGCAGCGTCAGTCGTTGCGGTAGGCCAAGCCTACAAAGTCAGCCAGAGGTTGGTCTTCATCTGGCATTCCTATGTCGCTTGGTACATTAGGACAGTCAGCTGACCAGTGACCCTTTTGGCAACATTTTGGACAAGGCCTTATCAGTGTCCTTCATGGGGCAGTGGTACAAGCCCGGGCCCTATGGCCTTCTTTCCCACACTTGAAACAGGGACCAGATGGCTTTCAGGGAGCTGGTCAGATAATGTTTGCCAGCATCTGGTAGTTCTTTTTTTGGGCCTTCTCATCTCTCCCATGGTACACCTTAAATGCTATCACCAGCACATCTACCTGTGGGGTCAGAGGGCCGTTCTCTAAATGTTTAAGTTTAGCCCTAATGTCAGGGAAGCTCTGTGAGACAAAGTGGGTCATTAGGAGCTGCCTGCCCTCAGGGCTCTCCGGGTCTAAGCTAGTGAACTGAAGTAGAGCCTTGGTGAGCCGCTCTAAGAAGTGAGACGGGTTTTTGTCTTTATCCTGAATTGCCATTTTTAGTTTTTCATACTTTACTGGTTTTAGGGCAGCCTTACAGAGGCCTGTCTGGAGACAGGTAATAAACCTATCTCTGGCTAGAGATTCACCCTGGGTGTTATAGTCCCAGTGTGGTTCTTAGTCAGGAACTGCCTTGGCTCCTGGAGGATGTGAAGGGTTAGTCTGGTGAACTTCATCTGCATGAGTTCTAGCCTGTTCCCATACTTGCCTGCGCTCCTCAATGATTAAAGAGTATCAAGAATACATCATGAAAGGTGAGACTACAAGATTGAGCTATATATTGAAACTGTTTAATAAAGGAAGCAGGATTAGAAGTAAAAGAACCCAGCTTAGTTTCTGAGAGAGTTCTGCGAGAGAGAATGGAACATGAACATTAATCAGTCCATCCACACCAGCCATCTCTCGCAAAGGGAGAAGAGTGGACAGATTTGGATGGCTGGAATCAGGCACTTTAGCAGTTCAAGAACGTGTAGTAGGAGGAGTAAAAGTTGGAGGCAGAGCAGGGATTTGGAAATGGCCATTGCCAAGGAAGAAACAGCTGCTGCTGCTGAGGAAGAATTAGCTTTAGAGGAAGAAGAATCCGGAAGAGGAGCTGAAGGAACAGATGCCCTAGGAGTAGGGGTGGGAGTCAGAGGTCAGATAGGTGGAGGTTCATTAGCAGGATCTAGAGTTAGATTCCAGAGTCAGAGAATCTTCTGGTTTAGGCATAGATAGGAGCATATGAGCAGGAGAGAAGGAATCCAGAAGAGATGGTTTAGTACTCAGAAATAAGAAAGCGATGATACAGGGCAACTCTTTCCATTTGCCTGTTCACTGGCAGAAATTAGATAACTCCAGTAAAATATCGTGATCTGGTCCGCCCCAGAACTCCCATCTGGACCAGAAGTGAGTGCCTGAGTTATAGTCAGAGCGGCAATTGCACCTGGGTCCCACCGCTGGACACAGGCCACTCCAGGAGGACCTGACCAACTTGGCCCCAGTTGCCTGCCAATCAGCGGGCCCTGTGGGAAGGCTCCCCTTTTCCAAGACTGCAGGCAGACACTGCAGTCTCCACACCCTGCCCCTACACCCATTTGCCCGAGACCCCAGCCACTTCCTGAGACTCAGAGACCAGCCCCCAGCTTCCATCCTGCCTTGGAACTCCCATCTGGACCAGAGACCAGAGGAACTCCCATCTGGACAAGAGGAGCTCCCATCTGGACAAAAAAAAGGAGACATCAGGGACTTCCCGAGACTCAGAGTCCAGCCCCCCAGCTCCTATCTGGCCAGCATTCTCATCTGGACCAGCGCTCCCATCTAGCCCAGAGCTTCCATCTGGACCAGAGAGAGGCTCCCTAAATCAGTCAACTCACTCTGGACCAAGTACACTGATAAGACCAAGAAGGAATCCACAAGAAGATGGGCAGAAATCAAAGCAGAAGTACATACAACAAAATAAAGAGCAATACAGCATCACCAGAACCTAGCCCTTCTCCAACAGCTAGACCTGAACATCACGGAATGGAAGAAGAAGAAGAAAACAACCTTATAAGTAACATCATGAAGAGGCTAGAGCCTTATATAGAAGAAATCAAAAACAAAGTAGAGGAACAGACAAACAAAAAATGGGAAGAATGCTATAAAAAACTAGAGGAAAGGAGAAATAAAGCAGAAGAAAACAATAAATCCTTGAATGAAAATCATGAAAAAGCAAGAGAGACAATCCAAGACGTGAAGAGGGAAACAGACAAAATGAAGAAGACACTAGCAGAAGGAATGTTGGAAATAGAAAATCTGAGTAAACAAACAGGAACTTCAGAGGCAAGTATAACCAACAGAGTGCAAGAGATGGAAGAGAGGATCTCTGGTGTTGAAGATACAGTAGAAGAAATGGATTCATCAGTGAAAGAAAACACTAAAACCAACAAAGTCATGACCCAAAATGTCCAAGAAATTTGGGACACCATGAAAAGACCAAACCTACGAATAATAGGGATAGATGAAGGAGAAGAATACCAACTCCAAGGCACAGAAAATATATTTAACAAGATCATAGGAGAAAACTTTCCCAACTTAAAGAAGGAAATGCCTATGAAGATACAAGAAGCCTATAGAACACCAAACAGACTAGACCCCCCAAAAAAGTCCCCTTGCCACATAATAATTAAACAACTAAAGGTACAGAATAAAGAAAGAATATTAAGGGCAGCAAAGGAAAAAGGCCAAGTGACTTATAAAGGCAAACCCATCAGAATAACACCTGAATTCTCAATGGAGACTTTGGAAGCCAGAAGGACCTGGACAGATGTAATGCAGACACTAAGAGACCATGGATACCAGCCTAGACTAATATACCCAGCAAAACTTTCAATCATCATAGATGGAGTGAACAAGATCTTCCAAGACAAAACCAGATTTAAACAATACTTATCCACAAACCCAGCCCTACAGAAAGCACTAGAAGGAAAATTCCAACCTAAGGAAGGCAGATACACCCATGAAAACACAGGCAATACGTAACACCACAGCAGTAAACCCCAAAGAAGAGAAGTACACACACACTACCACCAAAAAATAAAAATAACAACAGGAACAAACAAGCATTGGTCATTAATATCCCTAAATATCAATGGACTTAATTCACCTAAAAAAGACACAGACTAACAGAATGGATAAAAAAAACATGACCCATCTTTCTGCTGCATACAAGAAACACACCTCAAATTCAAAGACACCTCCTAAGAATAAAAGGCTGGGAGAAGACTTTCCAATCAAATGGTCTTAAGAAGCAAGCTGGTATAGCCATCCTAATATCCAGCAAAATAGACTTCAAACTAAAATCAATCAAAAGAGATCATGAAGGACATTACATACTCATCACAGGAAAGATCCACCAAGATGAAGTCTCAATTCTGAACATTAATGCCCCAAACACAAGGGCACCCACATATGTAAAAGAAACATTACTAAAGCTTAAATCACCTATAAAACCCCATACATTAATAGTGGGAGACTTCAACACCCCACTTTCACCTCTGGACAGATCAGCCAAATTGAAACTTAACAGAGAGATAATGGACTTAACTGATGTTATGGCACAAATGGACTTAATATCTACAGAACATTCCACCCAAACAAAAAAGAATATACCTTCTTCTCAGCACCCCATGGAACCTTCTCTAAAATCGAACACATACTTGGCCACAAAGAAAATCTCAACAGATACAAAACAATTGGAATAACACACTGTGTTCTGTCAGACCACCATGGGTTAAAGTTAGATTTCAACAACAACAACAACAACAACAACAACAACAACAACAAAAAAAAACCTACAGAAATCCTACAATTTCATGGAAACTGAATAATGCTCAACTGAATCACCAATGGGTTAAGGAAGAAATAAAGAAAGAAATTAAAGACTTCCTAGAGATGAATGAAAATGAATACACCACATACCCAAACTTATGGGATACTATGAAAGCAGTGCTAAGAGGGAAATTCATAGCACTGAATGCCCACATAAAGAAGCTGGAGAAATCTCACACTAGTGACTTGACAGCACACCTGAAAGCCCTTGAACAGGAAGAAGCAAAGTCTCCCAGGAGGAACAGACACGGGAAATTATCAAATTGAGAGCTGAACTCAATAAAATAGAAATAAAGAGAACAATACAAAAAATTAATGAAACAAAGAGTTGGTTCTTTGAGAAGATCAACAAGATAGACAAGCCCTTATCCAAACTAAACAAAAGACAGAGGGAGAGCATCCAAATTAACAAAATCAGAAATGAAAAGGGGGACATAACAACAGACAATGAGGAAATCCAGAGAATCATCAGGTCATACTTCAAAAACCTCTACTCCACAAAACTGGAAAATCTAAAAGAAATGGATAATTTTCTGGGTAGGTACCACATACCTAAGTTAAATCAAGACCAGATAAAACATTTAAATAGTTCAATAACCACCAAGGAAATAGAATCAGTCATTAAAAGTCTCCCAACAACAACAACAAAAAAGTCCTGGACCTGATGGCTTCACTGCAGAATTCTACCAGATCTTCAAAGAAGACTTAATACCAATACTCTAATACTCTTTAAATTGTTCCACACAATAGAAGCAGAAGGTATATTACCAAACTCCTTCTATGAGGCTACAATTACCCTGATTCCCAAACCAAACAAAGATGCAACAAAGAAAGAGAACTACAGATCGATCTCCCTCATGAACATTGATGCAAAAAAACTCAATAAAATTCTGGCAAACAGACTGCAAGAACACATGAAAACAATTATCCACCATGATCAAGTAGGCTTCATCCCAGGGATGCAAGGGTGCTTCAACACACCATATAAACAAACTCAAGGAAAAAAAACCGCATGATCATCTCACTAGATGCAGAAAAGGCATTTGACAAAATCCAACATCCCTTCATGATAAAGGTCTTGGAGCGACCAGGAATACAGGGAACATACCTAAACATAATAAAGGCAATCTACAGCAAGCCAACAGCCAACATCAAATTAAATGGAAAGAAACTCAAAGCAATACCACTAAAATCAGGAACAAGGCAAGGCTGTCCCCTCTCCCCATACTTATTCAATATAGTACTTGAAGTTCTAGCCAGAGCAATAAGACAACATAAGGAGATGAAGGGGATACAAATTGGAAAGGAAGAAGTCAAGCTCTCCCTATTTGCAGATGACATGTTAGTATACATGGGTGACACCAAAATTTCAACCAAGGAACTGATACAGCTAATGAAAACCTTCAGCAACATAGCAGGATATAAGATCAACTCAAAAAAATCAGAAGCCCTTCTATATACAGTAGACAAACTGGCTGAGAAGGAAATCAGCGATACATCACCCTTTACAATAGCCACAAATGTTATAAAATACCTTGGGGTTACTCTAACTAAGCATGTGAAGGACCTATATGACAAGAACTTTAAGTCCCTGAGAAAAGAAATTGAAGAAGATGTCAGAAAATGGAAAGACCTCCCATGCTCATGGATAGGCAGGATTAACATAGTAAAAATGGCGATCTTACCAAAAGCAATCTACAGATTCAACCCAATTCCCATCAAATTACAAACACAATTCTTCACAGATCTGGAAAGAATAATACTCAACCTCATACGGAAAAACAAAAAACCCAGGACAGCCAAAAGAATCCTGTACAATAAAACAACTTCTGGAGGCATCACAATCCCCGACCTCAAGCTCTACTATAGAGCTACAGTAATATAAACAGCTTGGTACTGGCATAAAAACCGTCATGTGGACCAATGGAATCGAATTGAAGACCCTGACATTAACCCGCACGTCTATGAACATACAATTTTTGACAAAGAAGCCAAAAATGTACAATGGATAAAAGAAAGCATCTTCAACAAATGGTGCTGGCATAACTGGATATCAATGTGTAGAATGCTGCAAATAGATCCATATCTGTCACCATGCACAAAACTTAAATCCAAGTGGATCAAAGACCTCAGCATAAATCCAGCTACCCTGAACCTGATAGTAGAGAAAGTAGGAAGTACCCTTGAACACATTGGCACAGGAGATCACTTTCTAAATATAACACCAGTAGCACAGACACTGAGAGAAACAATCAATCAATGGGACCTGTTGAAACAGAGAAGCTTTTGTATAGTGAAGGACACAGCCAACAAGACAAAGCGACAGCCTAACAATGGAAAAAGGTCTTCACCAATCCCACATCTGACAGAGGGCTGATATCTAGAATATATAAAGAACTCAAGAAATTGGACATCAAAATGCCCAACAGTCCAATTAAGAAATGGGCTATAGAACTAAACAGAGAATTCTCCACAGAGGAAGTTCAAATGGCTGAAAGACATTTAAGGAATTGCTCAACATCCCTAATTATCCAGGAAATGCAAATCAAAACGACTCTGAGATACCACCTTACACCTGTCAGAATGCCTAAAGATCAAAAGCACAGAAGACAGCTTATACTGGAGAGGATGTGGAGCAAGAGGAACTCTCCTTCACTGCTGGTGGGAATGCACGCATATACAGCCACTTTGGAAATCAATATGGTGCTTCCTTAGAAAACTGGGAATCCATCTCCCCCAAGACCCAGCTATAGCACTCTTGGGCATATGCCCAAGGTATGCTCAATCATACCACAAGGGCATTTGCTCAGCTATGTTTGTATCAGCATTGTTTGTAATAGCCAGAACCTGGAAACAACCTAGATGCCCTTCAACTGAAGAATGGATAAAGAAAATATGGTACATATACACAATGGAGTACTAGCAGAGAAAAACAATGACATCATGAGGTTTGCAGGCAAATGGATGGATCTAGAAAAAATCATCCTGGGTGAGGTAACCCAGACTCAGAAGGACAAACATGGTATGTCCTTACTCATAGGAGGATACTAGATGTAAAACAAAGATGACTAGACTGCTACACAACTCCAGGGAGGCTACCTAGAAAACGGGACCCTAGGAAAGACCCATGGATCACCCAATGACAGAGAAATGGATGAGATCTACATGAACAACTTGGACGACAGGGGGAGTAATGAAGGGCAAGATGTGAGGGAAAGAAAGCTTAGGGGATCAGGAGATCCCAGCTGGATCAAGAACAGAAAGGGAGTATGAGGAATAAGAGACCATGATAAATGAAGACCACATGAGACAAGGCAGAGTGCTCGAGAGGTCCCCAGAAATCCACAATGATATATCCTCTGTAGTCTGCTGGCAATGGTCGAGAGAAAGCCTGATCTGACCTAGTCTGGTGATCAGATGACTAAACACCCTAACAGTCGTCTTGGAACTCTCATCCAATAACTGATGGAAGTGGATGCAGAGATCCTCAGCCAGGCCCCAGGTGGTGCCTTGATCCTGGAGGACATGGGAATGGAGGGGAGGGTCAGGGGTGGGGGCGGGAGGGGGGAGGACAGGGGAACCCATGGCTTATGTATAAAATGTAAAACACATAATAATAAAGAAAAAATTATTTATTAAAAAAAGAAAGAATAAAGGGCAAAAGAAATAAAGAACACACACACAAAAAAAATCGTGATCTAGGTAGCTGCTCAGCAGCCATTTTTTGTTATTTTCTAAAGCATATTTTGGCCATCTCTTAGTACAGAGATGGATAAGCTTAGGAATCTTTAAGTAAGGCATTAAGTTAAGAGGTTTTAAAGCTTCAAGAAGACAACCTAAGGGAGAGGAAGGACTGATAGGGTTGGAAGCCTTATTTCCCATGTCTGCAGCAGAGAGGCAGAAAAATAAAAAAATAAAAAAAAACAAAGGTGATCTGGAGCCAAGGCCCCAGGTGTCCCCAAGGCCAAGGACGGATATCAGGCACAGGCTGCTAAACAGCTGGTCAGCCAAAAAGCAGGGGCCCCACTGTGTGAAGCAAGGATTCCCTGGGAATCCGGAACAGCGTCCACCACTTCATCAAGCTGGAAAAACGTGCAGCCCTCACACAGCCTGGATGTACCCAATGGTGCAGATGTGGGGGATTACTAGAAATTTAGGCCTGCGATAGGGGCTTACCATAGCCAGTAAAGACCATGGCCAGGGGTTCCCCCAGTTTCAAGAATACTCAGTGAGGCACTGGATGCTCAATGGTCATTCTCATAGATTCAGGAAACCGTTTACACTGGCCAAAAGTTTGGGGACTCGTCAATCAGTAGCAGTGTTGGATGCGAATTTGTGTGGCCAGGTGAATGGACAGTGGTCTGTCGCATATGGAGCAGAGTCCCCGGTTTGTGCAGAGCAGAGTCCCCAGTTCCTGGGTTTCCAGGCACAGGGCGCCCAGAAGCACCTGTTTTCCTCATGGCACCAAAATGTTAGTTGTTTGGCAGGACTCTTACCCTGGGAAGAAATGTCATAAAACCTGACAAAATCCACTAACAAGAGTTTTTATTAAGATAGGAAAGAAAGAGACAGACGTGAACAGGCCTGTGAGAAACACACGTGGTCAAGAGAGAGAGACCTGGGAACATGGTGCCGGGTTATAAAGGCTGGGGAGAGCCTGCATACATGTACTTATGTGGCTACTCCATACATGTGCATAGATCACATGGTTGCATTGCGTGTTTTACGCAACCACACAAAGCCACAGGGTCCTGGTCACGTGAGACATTTTGACCTGGAAACAGCTATTTTGAACTGTGGGGGCATGTTGTGAATTCATATCAGCCTTGAACTCACAGAGATCCAGAGGGATTTCTATCTCTAGAATGCTAGGATTAAAGGTGTGAGTGCCACCATTTTCTAGCCTCTGTGTCTAATGGCTGTCTGTTCTCTAACCCCAGATAAATTTATTAGGGTGCACAATATTTTGGGGAACACAATACCACCATATCTGACTTTTTTAAACCCTTTAAGCTCTGATTCATTTCAAGCCTTGCCCTAGTCAGGGAAATTGGTTTTTCTGTTTTCCTTCCAATTGGAGAAGAGAACAATGCAAACTTTAAATGTTTGCTTTCTTCTTGAAAGTTTTATTAAACTCTCACTATACGGCTGTAGAGGGCATCAGCTCAGAGAAAAGCACTAGAAAAACCAGAACTGTTAAACATACTGGCTTTTTTTCTTCAACAGAAGTAATCAACACCTGTTTTTCATTCAGAAGGCTTTGAAGAGATGAATTAATACCTGGTAATCTTTGCTATTCTGTAAAGCTAGCCCTCGTCGAATCCCCCAGAATCCTGAGTGTTATTTTCTCGGTCAATAGGACCCATCCTCATGAAAAAGGTTCAATTGCCGAGCAGCAGCAGTGGTGGCACAGGCCTTTAATCCCAGCACTTGGGAGGCAGAGCCAGGCAGATCTCTGTGAGTTCAAAGCCAGCCTGATCTACATAGTGAGTTCCAGGAAAGGCACAAAGCTATGCAGAGAAACCCTACCTTGAAAAAAAAAAGTTTCATGTATTTTGCAAAAGAGTATGATATTATGCTTCTTACAAAGCCTTCCTCAATAGATCCTGACTTCTGAGCACCCGTTTCTCTGTCAATAGAACCCATTTTAGTGGAAAAGGTCACAGGAGCTTTGCTAAAGAGATGCACTTTGCAAGGGAGTTTCAATGTAGCCATGTCTAAAGCTTTGTTGTGATAATCTTCATGTGGAATTTTTTTTCAAGTCTTACTGTGTTTAAATGTGCAATAAATGACTTTGTGCCAGACCCCAGAAGTTTTGACCCAGCCCTGGCTAACTGAAATCCAGCTGAACCTAGTCGAGCTTACCTAGCCTAGACTGGTTCCCTGCCAGCTGTGGCACTTACAGGGACTGCTGCATGCAGCTTTCACTAACATGGAACTTTCTTTTTTTCTTTTTCCTTTTTGGTTTTTCAAGACAGGGTTTCTTTGTGTAGTCCTAGCTTTCTGGTAATTAACTCACTCTGTAAACCAGGCTGGCATCAAACTCACACAGATCTGCCTGCCTCTGCCTCCTGCGTGTTGGGATTAAAGGTGTGCACCACCACAGCCCAGTTGGCATGGAAGTTTCTATGTAGACAAGCCCAGCTTCAAACCCACAGAGATCTCTCTATTCTGTCTCCTGAGTCAGGGGACTAACGGTGTGCACCACCACATCCAGCACCCACACACACACACACACACACACTCACTTAAACATTACTGATTCTTCCAAAGCCCACCTTTGGAAATTTTTACAAACTCTTTCCCCACCACCCACTGCAAAAAGAGAGCAGCAGCTACTCACACATGTTTATTGTCTTTAGCTCTGTGGAAACTTATTTGGAAGGGGCATTAGAGCCCTTTCTCCTCTCACAGGGAAGAGAGGCTATATGGTGCTTTGAATAAAAAATAGACCCATAGGGAGTGGCATTATTAGGAGGTGTGATCTTGTTGGAGGAAGTGTGTTACTAGGGGTTGGCTTTGTGTTTTCAGAAGTGCAAGCCAGGCCTAATGACTTACTTTCTCTTCCTGCTGCCTGCAGATCAGTATGAACACCTCCCAGCTACCTCTCTAGCATCACATCTGTCTGTGTGCTGTCATGCTTCTCGCTATGACAGTAATGGACTAACCTCTGAAACTGTAAGCAAGCCACCCCAATTAAATGTTTTCCTTTCTAACAATGGTAGTTATCATGGTGTCTCTTTACAGCAATAAATCCCTAACTAAGACAGACTACAACCCATAGTTATCATTTGAGTTGTATTCTCCCTTGAGCCAGCAAGGATAAAAATGGACAAGGGATCTAGCAAGCCACTGTCTGTTATTGGATTTATTATTTTCATATACCACAGATAAGAGCTGGGTATGGTGATTCCAGTCCTGTAGTACCTGCTACTAAGAAGGCTGAGGCAGTAGGAGCTCTTAACATAGTAATTTGGGGGAACCTGGGCAAAATAATAAGGCTTTTATCTAAAAAAGTCTTTGGTTACTTTTATAAGATAAATTAAAAGCAGATGGGTGGAGGCTGGAGAGGACTCAGTGCTGTGGATATTGCTCTGTGTAAATAAAGTTCTGATTGGCCAGTGGCCAGGCAGGAAGTATAGGCGGGACAAGAGAGAAGAGAATTCTGGGAAGTAGAAGGTTGGAGGGAGACACCGCCAGCCGCCACCATGAGAAGCAACATGTAAAGACACTGGTAAGCCACACGCCATGTGGCAAAGTATAGATTAACAGAATGGGTTAATTTAAGATAGAAAAGGTAGATAACAAGCAGCCTGCCACGGCCATACAGTTTCTAAACAATGTAAGTTTCTGTGTGCTTTCTTGGTTGGGTCTGAGCGACTGTGGGACTGGCGGGTGAGAGAGATTTGTCCTGACTGTGGGCCAGGCAGGAAAACTCTAACTACAAATGGCGTCCAACGTGTTGGCAAGAGTTTCCACCTAAAATCTGAGAAAAAAAGATTCTAAGACAGAGGTAAAAACAGTTTCCTAATTGTCTCTCTCAAGTTAGCGGCAGCCTGCCAGTTTGAACTACTATGGCGGGTTCCTGGCGTGTGCGTCTGACCTGCAGTGCGGCGGGAATGAGGAGTCTACAAGCGGCACCTTACTCTGCTGTGTGGTAGATTTAGCCTTTGCTAGTTAAAAACAACAACAACAAAAGTTTCTGGGCTATGAACTGCTTTGATAGAACTGCTTCTGATAGTTGATGGTGCACATGGCTCCAGACCCAGAGCTGGCAGTAAACTGTACCACTGCCATGTTGGGAAGCTGAGGTGGGCGGAGCCAGCAGCCACAGTGGCGTTTCAATCTTACAAAGATGGATATTACACAGAGAATCTGGTTTATGCTGTCTTTGGGATTTTTAACTACAGAAAAAGATTTGATCATAAAAGCTGTTGAGTTAAACAAATATGTAAATTTTAAAGGTACCTTGACTTCGAAATTTGGATATAAGGATATGTTGCTTTGGAAAGGAGTCTCTGCTTTTGTTTTCACAGAAAGCCAGAGGCTGTGGATTTGTTCCAGATTAAGATATATCAGGTTTGATCAGCCAAGACCACCTGAAAGGTCTCCGATGACACCATGACCCAGATGATCCGACATCCAGAATGGTTTCAAGGCAACTGGCTCAGAGGTTCACCCTCATGGACTAGTCCATAATCCTAAAATTTTCTTTGTGTCCCCATAAGATACAGCGCCCCCCTCCAGCAGGAAGTAGTAAGAGAAACTACGCCCACATTCCCAAAATTATCAAGCTGGCTTTGGAGATGGAATTGGCTCACTCCTTCTCTAAACCCAGACATATTGCTAAAAGGAAAGGTTAAGAGATTCTTGTGTCCCAAATCAGAAGAGCCCTCTGGTGTGGGACAGACAAAAAACAATATTTTTCTTTAAAGCAGGTTGATTATAAATGAGATCTCTTTCTAAAGAAGAAAGGGGAATATGATATAGATATAATAGGATGAAAGGGTAGATTAGGGAACTTACTTCTAAAGAGCAACAACTTGTTTAAAATGTTTTACATTGGTTTAGATTTTAGTCTATTGATACAAACTTAGTTAATTTTGTGATATTGTGTGTATATTTCTACTCTTGTTTAAGGTATTATGTTTGTATAGCTCATTTTAAATTGAAATGGATAATTAAAAATAGATTAATAATTAGTCATCTATGATAATCATACTCGTAGCCATGTTAGTTAAGTCTTCTAGATATACATAGACATATTTCAGATAGATAGGTAATCTTCAAATACATCAAAGACCTACAGAATATGGCATTTAAAATACTTTTAAAATTTAGACTTTCTGGACAGTGAGACATGTCTGCTCCTGGCAGCACCAATTTACTTCAGAGAGGAGGATGGGCATTGAAGACACTTCATATGGAGTTTATCTTCACCTTGGCAAAAATAGCCATTTGGGCAAGAAACTGTTCTTGCCTGGACTGCTCGATCACCTGGACATGCAGGACCCATAGAAAGGTGACCACTGAACTTTGCTTTCAAAATGGTCCTTCAGGTTCCTGCTTCACAGAGGAAACTGCCAGACATTCTACAGGACACTGAGAGAAGTGACCGAGAGACTCTAGCCCTGTGGGCTGAAGACAAATGCCCCAACTTTACAAAGGAACATTAGGTGACTGTCCAGACTGCCAGCTGTCTCTGTCTACCCTGCAAGACTCCCGAAAGTTGCTTGCATCCTTCTCCCATTTCTCAGGTAATATTATATCCTTCTGAGGTCTTTGATGTGGTTGAAGGCTAGATAGTCATAATTTCCTCAGTTATGATAAAAGATAAGTTAGATATAAAACCTTAGACTCAAAAATATAAGATAGGATATCTTCTTTAATATTGTAACTGTAATTCTTGCTAGATAATTGTTTTGTTATATGTAATTTTACTATGTAAAAGTTAAAACCTTTAAAAAAAAAGAAAAGGGGAAGTGCTGTGGATATTGCTCTGTGTAAATAAAGTTCTGATTGGCCAGTGGCCAGGCAGGAAGTATAGGCGGGACAAGAGAGAAGAGAATTCTGGGAAGTAGAAGGTTGGAGGGAGACACCGCCAGCCGCCACCATGAGAAGCAACATGTAAAGACACTGGTAAGCCACACGCCATGTGGCAAAGTATAGATTAACAGAATGGGTTAATTTAAGATAGAAAAGGTAGATAACAAGCAGCCTGCCATGGCCATACAGTTTCTAAACAATGTAAGTTTCTGTGTGCTTTCTTGGTTGGGTCTGAGCGACTGTGGGACTGGCGGGTGAGAGAGATTTGTCCTGACTGTGGGCCAGGCAGGAAAACTCTAACTACAACTCAGCAGTTAAGTGCACTGACTGCTGTTCCAGAGGACCTGGGTTCAGTTCCCAGCACCCACTTGCAAGCTCACAACTGTCTGTAACTCCAGTTCTAGGGGACCCAACACCCATGGCAAAACACCAATGCACATAAAATAAAAATTAAAAAAAAAAACAGATGGGTGTAAATGGAGGCAGAGTTTTCTGTCCTGACCACTCAGTCCCAAATAAACACACAAAAGCCTATATTAATTACAGAATGCTTGGCCATTAGCTCAGGCTTACTATTAACTAGCTCTTACATTTAAATTAACCCATTTCTAGTCATCTATGTATTGCCTTGTGGTCCATGGCTTTACTTGTCTTCTAGCATCTTGCTTCTTGGGCAGCTCACCTGACTCCAATCCTCTTCATCTGAGTCCTCAGTTTGATTGTCTCACCTAAATTCCTGCCTGGCTACTGGCCAATCAGAATTTTATTAAACCAATTCGAATGATAAATCTTTACAGTGTACAAGAAGATTATTCCATAGGCTGGAGAGATGGCTCAGAAGTTAAGAGCACCAACTGCTCTTCAAGAGGTCTTGAGTTCAATTCCCAGCACCCACATGGTGGCTCACAACCATCTGTAATGGGATCTGGTGCCCTATTCTGTATACATAATAAATAAATAATAATAAATGTTTAAAAAAGGATTATTCCACAGAAGTTTGTGGGGCTGGAGAAATAGGTAGCTCAGCAGCTAAGAATACTTGCTTCTCTTGCTGAGGACCTGGGTTCAGTTCCCAATACCCACATGGTGGTTCACAACCATATATGTAACTTCAATTACAAGGGATGCAATACCTTTTTCTGACCTTTGCTGGTATTAGGCTCACAGGTGGTTCACATACAGGCAGGCAAAACACTCATAGACATAAAATAAATAGATATTAAAGAAACAGTTTGGCTGCTGATTGATTTACAAGTATCTCCACAGCCATTTAGGCACCAGGAATCTTTCATCTCTTTATTTATTTCCCTGCCAGGTAATTCAATCAGCATATTTCAGTGATGTAGGGGCAGTCGTTTGAATCCATTTTGTCACTGGATTTCAAATCACCCCCACATTCAGTGAAGTGCATGGCTTATTCTTTGTTGCAAGTCTTTGTCCTGACAGCCAGCTCCCAAATCATGACATGGAGAGTTATTAATTATTAATGTTCAGCTGATAGCTTAGGCTTGTTTCTAACTAGCTCTTATAACTTAAATTAACTCATTTCTATTAATCTACATTCTTTTTTTAAAGATTTGTTTATTTATGATGTATACAGTACTCTGTCTGCATGTATCCCCACAGGCCAGAAGAGGGCACCAGATCTCATTACAGATGGCTGTTAGCCACAATGTGGTTGCTGGGAATTAAACCCACGGCCTCTGGAAGAGCAGCCAGTGCTCTTAACCTTTAAGCCATCTCTCCAGTCCCTAATCTACATTATTTTATGTGGCTTGGTTACCTTTACTTTGGAAAGTTCATGTTACTTCTTCTGATCCCTGGCATCTCCTCTTGACTCTACCCTTCTTCCCAGCATCATCTCTGCCCTGAAAATTCTGCCTAGTTATTGGCCATTCAGCCTTTTATTAAGCCAATCACAGTGACATATCTCTACACAGTGTAATCAAATATCTAGCAACATTGCCCCTTTTTGTCTAAATAAAAAGGGTTTTAACTCTGACATAGTAAAACTATATACAATAAGAACAATTATCAGGTAAGAATTACATTTACAATCTCCAGTCTATTTTAATTTGGCAATTTCCAAGAAAATACTCCATTGTTTTTCCTATCTTGGTGAGTCCAAAGTTTTGCACCTAATTTACCTTCTATCATAACTAAGGAAAAATATAACAAAACTATTTAGTCTTCGCTGGGTGGTGGTGGCACACGCCTGTAATCCCAGCACTCAGGAGGCAGAGGCAGGTGGATCTCTGTGAGTTTGAGGCCAGCCTGGTCTACAGAGCTAGTCCAGGACAGGCTCCAAAGCTACAGAGAAACCCTGTCTCGAAAAAACAAAAAAAAATTATTTAGTCTTCAACTTCATCAAAGACCTCAGAAGGAAATAATATTACCTGAATAAACAAAGTGCATTGCAAGCTACTTCCAAAAATATGGAAATAACAGAGACATCTGGCTAACTGGACAGTAACCCAAAGTTCCTCTGCAACTTTGGGGCATCCAATCTTTGGTCTACAAACCTATAATATCTGGCAGACTTGGCTATGAATCAGGAATTTTGAAGGACTGTCCCACCTTATCTTGGCAGAGTTCAGCAGTCCCTTTCCTGTGTGTCCTGCAGAATGTCTGGCATACAATTTTATGAAGCAGGAATTTTGAAGAACTGTCCTGCTTTATCTTGGCAAAGTTCAACAGTCTTTTTCCTTTGTGCCATGCTTGTCCAATACTGTCAGCAGTCAAGGCAAGAACAGTTTCCAGCTCAAATGGCTAGCTTTGCCACAATAAAAGCAAACTCCATTATGGAGTTTCTTTAACACACATCATCCTTTCTGAAGTAAATTGGTACTGTCAGGAGCAGAGTTTCACTGTCATGAAAAGCATTATGTTATTAAAACATTTTAAATGCTATATTTTATAGGTCTTTGAAGTGTTTGAAGATCACCTATCTAAAAGATATTTCTGTATGACCTTGAAAACATACCTAACATGACCACAAGTTTGATTTTTTGTTTGTTTGTTTTATTGCTTGGTTTTGGTTTTGGTATTTGTTTTTTCTTTTTGGTTTTTCAAGACATAGTTTCTCTGTGTAGCTTTGGAGCCTATCCTGGAACTCATTCTGTAAACAAGGTTGGCCTCAAACTCATAGAAATCTGTCTGCCTCTGCCTCCTGAGTGCTGGGATTAAAGGCATGAGCCACCATGCCCAGCCAAATTTGATTGTTATAGATGACTAACTATTAACCTGTGTTTCTTTATTATCCTAAATAGCTTTCAAGGACTAAAACTTTACAATACATTTTTAAATTAGCTGTATAGGTACAACACCTTAAGAAAGAGTAGAAACATATATGCAGTATAACAAAAATAACCTTAAATTTGTATCAGTCTACAAAAATACAAACCAATGTAAAATATTTGAGACTAATGGTTGTTCAAAAGTAGACTCAACAATCTATCCTTTTATCCCATTATTTCTATATTATAATCCCTTTTTTTCCTTCAGAAAGAGATCTTTAAATCTACTCTCCTTTGTTAGCTTTCTCCCTGACCATGACCAATACCAACTTGTAACTAACCCCCCTAAATGATGACAAATATCCATAACTCACAGAATGACCAAAAATCATCCATCCTATCTCTTGGGAATGTGGGTGCTGTGTTCTCTAGACTGCTTCCTGTTGTCTAGGGGCACTAGCATCTTTGGGGGACTCTGAGAAAATTAGGAAAATGGTCAAGTCCTATCTAGAATAGTCTGTGAGGCTGGACCATCTTAGCCAGTAGCCTTCCTTGAAGCTGTTCTGAATGTAGAACTCTGAGGAAACCACAACACAGGCATTCTAAGAGGCTGGATCACCTGGGCCACCTATTTTCATTAGTGTCTGGCCCCCTTGCTCTGAAAACACAAACTTTCAAAGATAACATACACATTTGCATTAACACTAGTATGGATTGTGTATTGTATAAAAGCCAGCCAAAGGTACTTTTTGTTTTATGTTTGAACAGGTAAAATATACATCACCTGTCTTGGAGTTTTTCTAGGTTTATTTCTTTACATCTATAATCAGGATTTTCAGGGGGTCTCCCCCACTTAAATCTAATCTCTATCAACCTTGACTGAATCCACAGACTTTAATTTTCTGTGGAAACAAAAGCATAACCTCTTCCCCATCTTAATATATTTTTTACTTGAATTTTGAAGTTAAGACATTTTAAAGTATCTAGGATGGTTTAATTCAGCAGTCTCTGCTACAATTCCATGTCTCTCAGCAGCTGCTAAGTTCAAAGATAACACAATACCATGCAGGATCCAGACTCCTTGAGTATTTCCCATCTCTACATGGCTTATTTTTTAAATTATTTATAAACTATTTACTTTTTTCTATGACTGTCTACATCCATTTTCTTTTCTTTCTTTCTTTCTTTCTTTCTTTCTTTCTTTCTTTCTTTCTTTCCTTCTTTCCTTCTTTCTTTCTTTCTTTTTAGATTTATTATGTATACAGTGTTCTGCCTGCATGTATCCCTGCAGGGCAGAAGAGGGCACCAGATCTCATTAGAGATGGTTGTGAGCCATGATGTGGTTGCTGGGAACTGAACTCAGGACCTCTGGAAGACCAGTCATTGCTCTTAACCTCTGAACCATCTCTCCAGCCTATTTAGAGTTTATTTCCATCTGAACCTGCTTTACTGCACATCTGTTACCTTTTCTGTCTGCATGAGCAAAATCTTAAACCACTTCACAGCTTAACTCACAGTGTGCTTTGGTGGCTTAAGCCCAGAGGCAGTGGCCAGGAGGTGTGTCTCTGTACCGCAGCCTACACCGGACTAGGGAGCTTCTTTTGGCTCTATTTCTGTGTGTTTAGAACCTTATTTTTTAAGCTTCCTCAGGTCTTATGTGGAAATATGTGCCCCCACATTGGAAGCCATTTGTTGTGAGTCTTCTTTGTCCCACCAGCCAGCTCCCAAATCATGACACAGAGACTTCTTTTTTGTTGTTGTTTTGTTTTTCAAGACAGGGTTTCTCTGTGTAGCCCTGGCTGTCCTGGAACTCACTCTGTAGACTAGGCTGGCCTTGAACTCACAGATATCTGCCTGGCTCTGCCTCCTAGGTGCTGGGATTAAAGACGTGTGCTACCAATGCCCGGCTGAGACTTCTTGTTGTTCTGTGTACATGGTGTCCCCTCTTGACTCCACCCTTCTTCCCAGCATCTTCTCTGTCCCCAAAAAAATCCTCCCTAGCTACTGGCCATTCAGTTTTTTACTAAACCAACCTCAGTGTCATGTCTTTACACAGTGTAATCAAATATCTTGCAACAATTCTTTTTATATTACTTTATTCTTTCTTTAAAGACTTTACTTTAGTATTTTTGAACTATTAATTTTTTCTACGACTGTCTATACCCATTTTCTTTAGCATCTATGCTCATTTTTAAACATAATATATCTGTTCAGAGGTTTTCCCAGTCTGAATCTGACTTTACTAAGCACATACAGCATTTTCTGACTATGAGACAAACCTTAAACCGCTAAGCGGTCATTGTGTGGCTCTGACAGCTGGCTCTTCCCTCCCTTAGTTCCCTGAGGGCTTAGCCTCATGGTAGCAGTCCCAGGCAGGAACTGTGTTTACCACCCCAGCTCTGGAAATTTGCTGAGTCTGAGCAACAGGCAGTTTTTAACTAGCAAGCTAGCTGCTCAAGTGCTCTGCTTAAAAGAATCATATCTGGGTTTATTTTCTTTTTTTTCTTTTTCAGCTTCCTTAGGCCCAATGTAGAAATTCAAGCCCTATGTTGAGCTCCATTTATAGACGAACTTTTCTTTAGGCTATCAGTTCACAAATAATGATACATAGAGTTATTAATTATGAACGCTCAGCCTTAGCTTAGGCTTGTACTACTAGCTCTTATATCTTAAATTAACCCATTTATTTTAATCTGTGTTCTGTCATGTGGCTTGATACGTCATCTCTCTGTACTACCCATGCTGCTTCCTCCACATCTAGCTGGTGACTCTGCCTTCTTCCCAGCGTTCTATCCAACTTAGGTCCATACCTCCTGCCTAGCTGTTGATCACCAAGTTTTTTATTACACCAATCTCAGCAATACATTTCACACAGTGTATAAATATCCCACAACAATCCAACAGTTTTTTTTATAGTTATAAAGTAGCTATTTTACCAGAGCCATTACCACACAACTTGTTTTTAGATGGTATTGCCCATCATCAGTCCAGATGTCCTGTTCTTTAATAGGTTCTTCAGGAAGGACTTATAAAAACAACAGTTCTTGAGTTCTTGCATGTTGAAAACAGTTTGTCCAAGTCCTTTACAGTTGAAAGGTAGTTTTGCTTGATATAAATCCCTTGGCTCACATTTCACTTCCTGATATAGCCTGTGATTCCAGTGTATTCTGAGACCAAGAGTTCCTGTCAAACCTGATGATGGTCTATTTTCTTTTCTTTTCTTTTCTTTCTTTTTTTTTTTTTTTTTTTTTTTTGGTTTTTCGAGACAGGGTTTCTCTGTGTAGCTTTACGCCTTTTTCCTGGAACTCACTCTGTAGCCCAGCCTGGCCTGGAACTCACAGAGATCTGCCTGGCTCTGCCTCCTGAGTGCTGGGATTAAAGGCATGCACCACCACCGCCTGGCTGTTTTCTAACAATTGATGAGAATAGAACTTCTTGCTGTTCACTATAGATAGATATTCTTGTTCTCAGGTACATGGTATCTCAAATATTTCTTATGTCCCACACACCTCTCCAGCAAACCACTCCCTCCCCTCAACACACACTTGAATTTATCCTACAGCTGATATTCAGTTCATTCTCTGTTGTTCTTTTTCCTTCTGCATTTCAGTTTGGATAGTTTCTACTACTATGTCTGTTCTACCCAGATTGTTTCCTTTTGAAACTGCATCTGTCCCCTTCTGATGTCCTGGACAGTGCATCACTGGTAGCATCTTTGGGAGCCAGGGTGCTTGTAACAATTCTAATATCTCTCGTTTAATTTTGACAGTCTTTCCCTCAGTAGTCCCCTTTCTATATATATTGCCCCATGGATGTGTAAGGTAGCAAATGTCTGTATAGACATTGATCTTTTGGTCCTTGCCCAGTCATATACTTTTGTTAATGCTATCAGCTTGGCTTACTGGGCTGAGGTGCCACCCAGAAGGGCTTCTGCCCAGACCACCTCCTGGGTGGTGGTAACCACAGCCCCCGCATACCTACTTCCATACTGTACAAAGATGCTCCCGTCTGTGAACCAGGTTTCTGCTGCATCTGTCAGTGGTGTATCATGGAGATCTGGTCAAATGCAATGCACTTGGGAGAGGATCTCTTTGCAGTCATGGAGAGGGGCCTATAGGTCTGGATCAGGTAGCATAGTGACCAGGTTGAGGGCAACAGGCACCTGGAACATTATTCTACCTGGATTTAGGAGTAGAGCTTGGTAATGAATCACTCTGGCATTACTAGAACCAACTCCAGGGCTTTGCCCCAAAGTGAGTTTGTCTGCATCTTTAACTAACAAGGCCATAGCAGCAATGATGCATAAGCACCGGGGCCATTCAGCTACCACAGAGTCCAGTTTCTTAGATAAGTAGGCCACTGGCCTCCTCCATGGCCCAATGTTCTGGGTCAACACTCCTTTTGCCACCCCCTTGTTCTCATCTACATAGAGGAGGAAGGGCTTGCTGATATTAGGGAGTCCCAAGGCTGGGGCCTCTAGTAATTTCTGCTTAATGGTGTCAAACGCAGCTTGTTTCTGAGAGTCCCAAGTCAGGGTCTGTTCTTTTGTAGCCTTGTAAAGAGGGCAGGCAATTTCAATATATCCTGGGATCCAAAGCCTACAGAATCCCGCAGAGCCTAGGAACTCCCTGACTTGTCTTACTCTCTTGGGTGTTGGTATTTTTAATACCGTCTCTTTTCTCACCTTAGACAGCCATCTTTTTCCCTCTTTTAACACATATCCCAAGTAAGTTACCTGTTTCTTGCAGATCTGGGCCTTTTTGGCTGAGGCTTGATAGCCCAGCGTCCCCAGTGTCCTCAGGAGATCTTCAGTTCCTTTATGGCACTCCTCCTTTGTCCTGGTGGCTATTAATATGTCATCTACATACTGTAGAAGAGAGACCTGGGGGTGCTGGGAGCAGTACTCACTCAGATCCTCATGGAGCTTCATCAAATATGGTGGGCGAGTTCTTGAATCCTTGTGGCAGTCTTCAGTTGCCCGCTTATTCCAATGTCTGAGTCATGACATTCAAAGGTGAAGTAACTTTGGCTGCTTGGTGTGACTGGGAGACTAAAGAAAGCATCTTTTAAATCTAGAACAGTATACCATTCTTTATCTGGAGGGAGCATACTTAGCAGAGTTTAAGGGTTGGGCACAATGGGGTGAATGCCCATTATCCTTTTGTTGACTTTTCTTCGAAGGTCTTGGACAGGGTGGTAGTCATTCATCTGCGGCTTTTTAACCGGTAGGAGGGGTGTGCTGCATGCAGACTGAATGGGCCATAAGATTCCCTCTTGCATGAGTGTCTCACATGGGGGATGGGGGGTGATTCCCTTTTTGGCTTCCAGGGTCATGGGGTATTTGCGGACTTTCACTGGGTCCATGTTGGTCTTAAGCTCCACATAAACTGGGGGCCTATGTTTGGCCAGCTGTAGTGGGTAGCCATTCCAGCCTTGGCCTGGAAGTTCCAACCCCCATTGAGGCTTCAGTAATGGTCATGCCCACAAGGCAGGGCTGAGGGAGGACGCCAAAGACCCAGGTTTGAAAGGAGAGGCTTCTCTTGGTTCCAGGACCCTGGACGCTGGAGGTACACAGAGCAGAGTTCTCCAGAGAACGCTGCCAGACTGTGCCATACCTTTCCCAGACCATGCAAACTATCCCTTCATTTGTAAGTTACCCCACAAAATAAACCTCCCTTTTAACTACGTGGAGTGGCCTTAATAATTTCACCAATATCTGGCGCCCAACATGGGGCAAGATTGTCCACCTAAAACCTGAGAAAAAAGATTCTAAAACAGAGCTAAAAACAGCTTCCTAGTTGTCTCTCTTAAGTTAGCGGCAGCCTGCTGGTTTGAGCTACTATGGTGGGTTCCTGGCATGCGTCTGACCTGCAGTGTGGCAGAATGAGGAGTCTACAAGCGGTACTTTACTCTGCTGCATGGTGGATTTAGCCTTTGCTAGTTAAAAAAAAAAGGTTTCTGGGCCATGCACTGCTTTGATAGAACTGCTTCTGATAGTTGATGGTACACATGGCTCCAGACCCAGAGTTGGCAATAAACTGTACCACCGCCACTTTGGAAAGCTGAGGTGGGTGGAGCCAGCAGCCACAGCGGCATTTCAATCTTGCAAAGATGGATATTATACAGAGAATCTGGTTTGTGTGGTCATTGGGATTTTTAACTACAGAAAAAGATTTGATTGTAAAAGCTGTTGAGTGAAACAAATATGTAAATTTTAAAGGTTCCTTGACTTCAAAATTTGGATATAAGGATATGTTGCTTTGGAAAAGAGTCTCTGCTTTTGTTTCCACAGAAAGCCAGAGGCTGTGGATTTGTTCCAGATTAAGATACATGAGATTAGATCAACCAAGAACACTTGAAAGGTCTCTGATGATATCATGGCCCAGATGATCCAACATCCAGAATGGTTTCAAGGCAACTGGCTCAGAGGTTTACCCTCACGGACTACTCCATAATCCTAAAATTTTCTTTCTGTCCCCATAAGATACAGTGTCCCCCTCCAGCAGGAAGTAGTAAGAAAACTATGTCCAATTTCCCAAAATTATCAAGCTGGCTTTGGAGATGGAATTGGCTCACTCCTTCTCTAAACCCAGACATATTGCTAAAAGAAAAGGTTAAGAGATTTTTGTGTCCCAAATCAGAAGAGCCCTCTGGTGTGGGACAGAAAAAAAAACAATATTTTTATTTAAAACAGGTTGATTATAAATATGATCTCTTTCTAAAAAGAAAAGGGGAAGTGCTGTGGGATGTTCTGTCTGTCAAATGTGTTGCTCTGATTGTTTAAAATAAATAAAGTGCTAATTGGCCAGAAGCCAGGCAGGAAGGATAGGCTAGGTGGGACAAGGAGGAGGAGAATTGTGGGAAGTGGAAGGCTGGGTGGAGAGATTCTGCCAGCTGCCACCATGACAAGGGAGATGTAAGGTAATGGTAAGCCACGAGCCACGTGGCAAAGTATAGATTAATAGAAATTGGTTAATTTAAGATAGAAGAAGTAGATAACAAGAAGCCTGCCACAGCCATACAGTTTGTAAACAATGTAAGTTTCTATGTGTTTACTTGGTTGGTTCTGAGCATCTATGGGCCTGGCGGGTGAGAGAGATTTGTCCTGAATGTGAGCCAGGCAGGAAAACTCTAACTACAGCCAGCCTCATTCCTCCCGTCTCAGCCCATGTGGTGGGGAATTGTTGAAGCCAGATCTGCATGTCTGCACATTTGATGGAGGGCCGCCTTGGTTCATGGAGGTGGTATTCTTCCTCCAAAGGCATTGTTAAGAACACTCCAATAGCCTTCCCATCAAGGTGTTTGACCTGAGCACCCTTATTAGTGAAATGGATCTGCACCGTCATTTTAGCAAGCAGATCAAGCCCCAACAGGGGGTATGGGCACTCAGGAATGACTAGGAATGAATGGGTTACCCATCCCACTCCCAAGTCCACTGTTCTTTGGGTAGTCCATTGGTAGGGTTTAGTGCCCATTGCTCCCTGTACCCAGGTTTGTTTTCTTGACAACGGTCCCCCGGGTGTCAGGAGGACTGAACTTTCCGCTCCTGTGTCCACCATGAAGTGGACAGGTTTCCCCTCCACTCTTAGAGTTACCCTAGGCTCGGGGAGGGGGGCCGAGCCCCATCCTCCCTAGTCACTGTCTTCCTCCAGGGCAGCAAGGATGGAAGTTGGCTTTCTTCCTAATCCCATGGGTGTCTCTCTTTTACCCTTATTTTTAGGGGATTCTCTAGCCCAGTGTCCTTCTTCCTTGCAGTATGCACACTGGTTCTTTCCTGGCTTAGGCCAGGGTCTTTTTCCCTTCTCATAGCTTCCTGCTTCTGCAGCCGGGAGCACTCTCTCCATCTCTGTCTGTTGCCATCCCAATATCTCCGTCAAGCTCCTTTCTTGCCTCTTGTCTCTCCTATCCTCTCTCTCTCTCTCTTGATGTTCTCTTTCCCTTCTCTCTTCCTTCTGTTCCTCTGTCTCTTTATTATAAACCTTTTCCTGCCACTGCCACTGAGTCCCTCAGACTCCTCTCCCCTAGTCTTTCCAGTGATTGTAGCTTTTTTCTAATATCTGCTGCTGCCTGGTTCACATAGGCTAGAATAACTGCTTGTTGGGCTTTCTCAGACTCTGGGTTGTACAGGGAGTATTGCTTAAAAGTCCCCATCAACCTCTCTAGGTATGCAGCCAGGCTTTCTTCATTCCCTTGCCTTACATCATAATTTTTTGCCATATTATTAGGCTTGCACACAGCAGCCTTGAGACTTGCCAACAGAGCCTGGCAGTATACACAGAGACTCTCCTTACCTTCTGCCATATTATAGTCCCAGTTGTGGCAAGTGGATGGAAAAGCAGCTGCTGCCAAGGCAGGATCCACTAGGGGGGCACCTGTGGGTCCTGGAACTAGCTTCTGAGCATTCTCCAGAATCCAGTTTCTCTTCTCCATGGTGAAGAGGACCCCCAATAGTTGGCTTATATCATCCCACATAGGCTGGTGTGTGAATAAAACTATCTCCAATTGGTTAGTTAAGTCTTGGGGATCCCTAGAGAATGGCACATTTTGGGCCTTCCCGTTATACAGGTCACTAGTGGCAAAAGGCCAATAGTGAAAGGGTTGGTTCTGTGCCTCATACAGGGGCCCAGCAGGTCTACAGGGAAGGGCTACTGTGGTATCTGGCTGGGGGGTTCCCCCTTCTGCTGTGGGTGGATTGTGCCGGCCTCCTCCCCTCGGCTCTCAATGGCTGAGGCTCCTGGGCTTCTTCCACAGGCGCTGTGGGATGAACCTGGGGAGGGAGAGAATAGGGAGACAGAAAAAGTTCTGCCTCAGGGGTTCCCCCCTGAAACACAGCTGCAGGTTTCTTCTTCATTTCCCAGTCTGTCTGGGAGCTCTTGGGCTTGGTGGCCAGGACCTGAGTGCCTGGAACTTGCTGTGGGGGTAAAAATGGTTTACAGGGAAGGGGTCCCCCTCCCTGTCTATCAGGCCCCTCCAGGTAACAATATAGGGGACTTGGTCAGGGTGGCCATAGCGGGGGTGAAAAACAATCTCCTCCACTCAGTGGATGGTCGCTGCATCAAAGGTTCCAGCTGCCAGCCACCTGACATTGAAAGTGGGCCATTCAGCTGAACAAAACGTGACCCACTTTTGCTTCTTGACAATCACACTGTTGTTGCTGGCAGTCTCTTGAACATCCTGCCAGTGAGCAAGAGTTAAGTATTCCCCATAGTAGAGTGAGAAAGTAGAAGATGAAAACCAAAGAAGAGAGAAAACAACAAAGCCACAACCACAATAAGATACAAAAAGACGAGTTCCGGCAGGACCTGGGGGAAGGCTCCCCTTTTCCAAGACTGCAGGCAGACACTGCAGTCTCCACACCCTGCCCCTACACCCATTTGCCCCATACCCCAGCCACTTCCTGAGAATCAGAGACCAACCCCCAACTTCCATCCTGCCCTGGAACTCCCACCTGGACCAGAGGTGAGTGCCTGGGGTCACACCCAGAGAGACTTGCACCTGGGTCACAGCCCAGGGCACCAGCCACTCCGGGAAAGACCTGCACAACTGGGCCCCAGGTTCTGGCCATAGGGCAGGACCCCCCATCCCCACCGGGAAGGTTCCCCCTCTCCAAGACCCTCTGGTGAACACTACAACCTCCATGCCCCTGCCCCCACACCCATCTGCCAGAGACCCCAGCCACTTCCTGAGACTTAGAAACCAGCCCCCAGCTTCCATCCTGCCCTGGAACTCCCATCTGAACCAGAGAACTCCCATCTGGACCAGAGCTCCCATCCTATCCCAGAACTCCCATCTGGACAAGAGGAGCTCCCATCAGGACAAGATAAGGAGACTCTGGGGACTTCCTGAGACTCAGAGTCCAGCCCCCAGCTCACATCTGGCCTGCACTCTCATCTGGACCAGAGCTCCCATCTGGCCCAAAGCTTCCATCTGGACCAGAGAGAGGCTCCCTAAATCTGTCAGCTCTGTCTAGACCAACTACACTGATAAGACCAAGAACGAACCCACAAGGAGATGGGCAGACGTCAAGGCAGAAGTACATACAACAAAATAAAGAGCAATACAGCATCACCAGAACCTAGCCCTTCTCCAACAGCTAGACCTGAACATCATGGAATGGAAGAAGAAGAAGAAGAAGAAGAAGAAGAAGAAGAAGAAGAAGAAGAAGAAGAAGAAGAAGAAGAAGAAGAAGAAAACAACCTTATAAGTAGCATCATGAAGAGGCAAGAAGTCAAAAATAAAGTGGAGGAACAGACAAACAAAAAATGGGAAGAACACAATAAAAAAACTAGAGGAAAGGACAATTAAAGCAGAAGAAAACAATAAGTCCCTGAAAGGAACTCATGAAAAAGCAAGGGAAACAGTCCAAGACCTGAAGAGGGAAATAGAAAAAATGAAGAAGACACTAGCAGAAGGAATGCTGGAAATAGAAAATCTGAGTAACAACATCCCTAATTATCTGGGAAATGCAAACCAAAACGACTCTGAGATACCACCTTACACCTGTCAGAATGGCTAAGATCAAAAACATAGAAGACAGCTTATTCTGGAGAGGATGTGGAGCAGGGGGAATTCTCCTCCACTGCTGGTGGGAATGCCAGCTTGTACAGCCACTTTGAAAATCAATATGGTGCTTCCTTAGAACATTGGGAATCCATCTCCCCCAAGACCCAGCTGTAGCACTCTTGGGCATATACCCAAGGAATGCTCAATCATATCACAATGGCATTTGCTCAGCTATGTTCATATCAGCATTGCTTGTAATAGCCAGAACCTGGAAACAACCTAGATGCCCTTCAACTGAAGAATGGATAAAGAAAATATGGTACATATACACAATAGAGTACTACTCAGCAGAAAAAGACAATGACATCATGAGGTTTGCAGGCAAATGGATGGATATAGAAAAAAAATCATCCTGAGTGAGGTAATCCAGACTCAGAAGGATGAACATGGTATATATTCACTCATAGGAGGATATTAGATGTAAAACGAAGATGACTAGACTGCTACACAACTCCAGGGAGGCTACCTAGAAATTGGGACCCTAGGAAAGACACAGGGATCACCCAATGACAGAGAAATGGATGAGATCTACATGAACAACTTGGACTACAGTGGGAGTAATGAAGGGCGAGGTTTGAAGGAAAGAGATCTTAGGGGAGCAGGAGATCCCAGCTGGATCAAGAACAGAAAGGGAGAACAAGGAATATCAGACCATGATAAATGAAGACCACATGAGAGCAGGAATAGGCAGAGTGCTGGAGAGGTCCCCAGAAATCCACAATGATATATCCTCTGTAGTCTGCTGGCAATGGTTGAGAGAAAGCCTGATCTGACCTAGTCTGGTGATCAGATGGTCAAACACCCTAACAGTCGTGCTGGAACTCTCATCCAATAACTGATGGAAGTGGATGCAGAGATCCTCAGCCAGGCCCCAGGTGGAGCTCCAGGTGTCCACTTGTCGAGAAAGAGGAGGGACTGTAAGACTGTGAATTGTTGAGACCAAGATTGCAAAAAGCACAGGGACAAATAGCCAAACAAATGGAAGCACATGAATTATGAACCAAAGGCTGTGGAACCCCCAGCTGGATCAGGCCCTCTGGATAAGTGAGACAACTGAATAGCTTGAACTGTTTGGGAGGCATCCAGGCTGTGGGACCGGGACCTGTTCTTAGTGCATGAGCTGGCTGTTTGGAACCTTGGGCTTACACAGGGACACTTTGCTCAGCCTGGAAGGAGGAGACTGGACCTGCCTGTACTGAATCCATCAGGTTTAAATGAATCCCCAAGGGAGTCTTGGCCCTGGATGAGATGGGAATGAAGGGGAGGGGCTGGGGGGGAAGGTGGGGGCGGGAAGGGGGAGGACAGGGGGACCCATGACTGATGTGTAAAATTAAAACACAAATATAATAATAATTTTAAAATTTTTTTTAAAAAGATACAAAAAGATACCAACAATTTCCTGGGACAAAGTACAAGTTGGCACTCCCTCCTGAGGTGGGAGGAGATAACCCAAAACACTCCTAAAGGGGCACTTAATGCTGAGGAGAGGCTCCTGATCACTTCCCGGAGGAGGCTGCTGAAACCAAATGGTCACCTTTGAGGTGGCCTCAAATGGCTCGGGACCAGGGGTCCCTTGCCCATATCGGGGAAGGAGGCATCCCTTTTTCCCTCCAGGATCACTGTCTGGACATGTCTGTCCCAGTGAGAGCCTGCAAAAGTACCAATTGGTCAACAGGTACAAAATGAAAGTAACAAGACAGAGACACAAACAAGACAGAGAGTGCTCTTACTGGTAGAAGTCAAGGAACCTCTGGACTCTCAGGGAGTCCCAGTGGGGTCTCTGGGGGTATCCTGGGTGAGCCCCCAGGTTGTTCTGCCCATATTAGGACCCCCCAAAGAGACCACTGGAGACTGAAGATATCCAGAATGCAATAGCAAGGTTTACTTGATTCAGCATGCGTGTGTAGTTCAAGCTAGCAGAGAACTCTCATCCACTGTGCCCAACACAGCGAGGCAGCAAGGAGAGTTCCTCTTTCTTGGGGAAGTTAGTTTTTATAGGCAAAACCCACAAAATTCCTTAGAGGGGAGGGGGCTAGTATGGGTCCATCCTTAATTGGTCCAGTTTTTCCCAGGCCTGGACTTTGTCTTATTTCAGCTTATCTGTTTGCTCTGTCAGGAGTTTGACAACCCATCTCCAGGGTCTGGTCATGTTATCTCTGGAGAGGGGCATCTCATGGTTAATCAGTCACTATCAGACATCCTGACTTTGTTCTTTTGAAAACTTCTGACTTCATCCTCTCCAGGAAGGGGGAACTGACTCAGTTCTGTTTATTTTAAGATATCTCTTCCCTCAGCTCTTTTGGGTTTCTGGGGGAACTGTGTGGGGGTCTTTCACATCAAATTCTCTAAGCTTTGCATCTGTAAAATTGAATCTGTTGTTAATACTATTCAACTCATTGCATTTTTCTTTCTATTTAAGCCTTTCAAAATCTCTTTTGAACTTGTGGGATGGAGTTATAGTGACTGTTCTAATATTCCTGATTATTAATACTATGTAGCCCAGGTTGATCTCAAACTCACATAGCCTTAAACTCAGCCTCTGCTTTCTGTGTTCCGGACAACCACTCCTGGCTTGGCTATTGGTGTGTGTGTGCATGTGCATGTGCGTGTGCATGTGTGTGTGCGTTGGAACCCAGGGCCTCAGATAAGCACTTTACCATTGAGCTACATTTCCCACTCTATGCTTGCTTATTTTTGACTGGGTGTGAGCCACAGTGAATTTTACCACTCTTGGGAAAAAATACTCAAATACATTTTGTCTGGGATTAATTTTTTTGGTTTTTTGAGACAGGGTTTCTCTGTGTGGCTTTGTGCCTTTCCTGGAACTCGCTTTGGAGACCAGGCTGGCCTCAAACTCACAAAGATGGGCCTGGCTCTGCCTCCAGAGTGCTGGAATTAAAGGTGTGCGCCACCAACGCCTGGCCAAGCCTTCTAAATTCTAAGTGCTATACTCAATTCTCTGTTAAGAAGGCTTTCTATTCTAGTCGTAGGGAACAGAAACTGTTTCCAATCCTTAATGAAGTGACTACCCTGCCTGATCATTTCTGGTAGTTCTTCGTTCAGATGGAGCTCGTGAGCTGAGGAAGACTCAGCTGAAGATTCAAGGGAACCTGCTGCAGAGCTTTCTCTCTCCATGTAGCTCTTTATGTGCTACATATGCTAGGGAAATGTTCTACCATTGAACCTACATGTTCAACCCCCTTTTTTGTTCATAACTTCAGAAATTTTCAGGAAGTATAGTTCTCTTCCCATAGTCTTTGTTTGTTTTTCAAGGTTTCCTAAGATATATGAATTGTAACTTTTATTTTTAATTTTGATATTTGTAATTTGCTCTCAAACCTTTCTTTTCTGTACTAGGGATTGAATCCAGAGCCCCACAAATGCTAAGCAAGTGCTTTAGCAGTATCATCAGCCCTTCTTTTTTATGTGTAGTATATGTACATGTTCATGTGTGTGCTGAATCATTTCTCTAGCCTATCTCCACCTTATTCTTTGAGATACGGCCTCTCAATGAACCTAAAGTTCATTGATTTGGCAAGACTGGCTGACTAGCAAATTTTAAGAGTCCTCTAGGATTATAGGCATCATGTAATACCACTTTTTACTTGGGTACTGAGAATCCATGCACATCCTCATGTTTGCACAGTGTGCACTTTACCAACTGAGCCATCTCCCCAGCCCCTTCTTCCTCATTTTTAAAGCACATTTCTCACTGGGTTTTGGTGGCACACACCTTTAATTCCAGCACTTGGGATGCAGAGGCAGGTGGATCTCTGAGTTCCAGAACAGCCTAGATCACACAGAAAAATTCTGTCTCAAAGTAAATAAATAAATATAAAAGAAAACATACTTATCCTTTGACCTTTCTAGTTCTCTTTTTGAGTCTTATTAGATACCTCAGGCTGGCCTTGAACTCACTGGCAGCCCAAGCTGGCCTCAAACTTGCAATCCACCTACTTGAAGTGCTGCTACCTTCTGTTTTTCTTAAGCCACCACATATGCTTATTTACTTCATGCCATTTGAAGTTTCGTCTACTCTTCTTAATTGTTTTCTTTAATTTCCAAATATGTACCATTATTTCTGAGTTTTTCTGGTAGTTCTTAAGTTTTTCTTTCATTTTCTTGAATAATTTTCATAATGTCTCTTAGCTTGTTCCAAAGAGCTGGCTACAGTTTGATCTTTCATGAGCTAGTGTTCCTGGCATGCTTCATTGTCTCTAATATGAGCTGGTGTTCCTGGCATGCTTGATTGTCTCTAATAATGGACTCTTATCCCTTCTTATAGCTGCATGGGATAGCCCCTGTACATTTATGTTGCTCTTCTCTATACTAAATTAATGTTCCTGAACTTTCTGAAGAAGGTGGGGTTCAGGGTAGATTTTCAAATGTCAGAACTCCCTCTTCTGTTTTTTGTTTTTTGTTTTTGTTTTGTTTTGTTTTGTTTTTGCATAGTGCTAAAAATTATGATACTTGATTTCTGAGGTTTTTTCCCCTCTGTTCCCCCATTTTGAAATAGACATTCTTTTTCTCCTGAGGTAATTTGAATAACCCAATATTGGTAACCCCAAGAGAGATCCATGTCTTAACCCCTAGGCCAATATCATCATATGACCAAAAGATTTTTCCATTGTGATTGCATTAAGCATTTTGAGATGGAGAAATTATCCTGAATTATCCAGCTGGGCCTTAAATACACATCACAGGAAAGAAGTAGAAATAGGTGGCATAAATGAAAGAAAATAAAATGTGACTACAGAATGTAATGGGTCTTTCTTTAAACTGCCAACTCCTTAATAATGACACAGAGACTTTTTATTAAGTATGAAAGCTTGGCCTTAGCTTAGGCTTGTTCCCATCTAGCTCTTATAATTAACTTAAATTAACACATTTATATTAATCTATATTCTGCCATGTAGCTCATTACTTCTCCTCAGTATGTTATGTCTGACTTCCTTTGTGTCAAGCTAGTGAAATTCCTGCACTTCAGATTCTTCCCCAGAGTTCCTATCTCTCCCTAGAAGTCCTGCCTATCCTCTCCTGCCTTACTATTGGCTATTCAGCTCTTTTTTTTAAACCACTCACAGGTGCCTTAGGCAGGTGAGGTTAAACAGGAAACACATCTTCACACAGTGTACAAAATGATTATCCCAACAACAGAGACAAGGTTTAGAGTTATGTGGTCACAAGCAAAAGAAAGCCAGTAACAAGCAGAAGCTAAACAAAGCAAGAATGCTCTTAAAGCTCCTAGGGACCATGGCCTGGTCAATATTCTAATCTTGGCTGATTGGTACTGGTTTTGGATTTCTGGACTCTAGTTATGAAAAAATAAATTTCCATTTTGTGTTTGTTTGTTTCTCCATGCTGAGGATTGACTGAATCTCCTCCTGCATGCTAGGCAAGCATTACATTTCCAGCCTTAAATTTATGATATATTGTTTAGACAGGGTCATACAATGTAACACTAGCTAGCCTGGAACTTCCTAGGTAGACCAGGCTGGTCTTGAACTCATAGAGATTCAGGTCTGTCTTTGCCTTCTGAGTGCTAGGATTACAGACATGCACTACCAGGCTCACTTTTCAAATTTCTGTTTTAAGAGGTTTGTTTCTAAAACAGGAAACTAACACAGGTACCAGAAGAGAGTGTTATTGTGACAGACACCTAAAATTCTGCTTTGGAACAGGGAGAAGCTAGAAGGCTGTTGAGAAACATGACTTTTAAAATTTTAGATTGCCTGAAACAAACTGTGGGTAGAAACATGGATATTGAAGTCATATTGAGAGAAGAATGTGGTAGAAAAAGCCAATAGATCGTGTTAGTTAAATCATATATCAGCAGAAGGCTGGTATAAATGTGACCATTACAGATGCTGATAAAAAGGGCCCAGAAGAAAATGAGGAACAAGCTATCAGGAACCATAGGAGGTGCTGGAGAGATGGCTCAGTGGTTGAGAGCACTGCTGCTCTTGCAGAGAACTGGATTTGGGTTCCCAATACCTACATCAAAAACTGGAGATGTACTTCAGTTGGTAAAGTTCTTTCTTAACATGTACAAAATCCTGGGTTCAGTTCCCAGCACTGCAAAAAAGTTGGTGTAGTGGCACACACCTGTAATCCCAGCCCTTGTGAAGTGAAGGAGCAGAGATCAGGAGGTCAGGTCATCCTAGACTACAGAACAAGTCTAAACCTAGCCTGGGTTACAGGAAACCTTATCTCAAAAAAACAAAAAACAGAACTCCAATGTAATCAAAACAAAAAGTCTCCCCCAATAATTACCCCCAAAATGAATCCAAGACCCAAAGCATTCAACGGCTGAGCATGTTGGCCAAGGCAGAAGGATCAGAAATTCAAGGACAGCTTCAACTACAAAGGGAGCTAGAGGACAAACTACTACAGAAAACCTTGTGTCAAAAAAGTAATCCCAGTTTCCAGCGATTAAGTGGGCCCTGTGGGAAGGCTCCCCCTTTCCAAGACTGCAGGCAGACCCTGCAATCTCCATGCTCTGCCCACACACCCAACTGCGGGAGACCCCAGCCACTTCCTGAGACTCAGAGACCAGCTCCCAGCTCCCATCTGCCCCAGAACTCCCATCTGGACCAATGAGACCCCAGCCACTTCTGGAGACTTAGAAACCAGCCCCAGCTTCCATTCTGCCCTGGAACTCCCATGTGGAAAAGAGCCCCCAGCTACCATCTGCCCCAGAACTCCCATCTGGACCAGAGCTTCCATCCTGCCCCAGAACTCCAATCTGGACAAGAGGAGCTCCCATCTGGACAAGATAAGGAGAACCCAAGGACTTCCTGAGACTCACAGTACAGCCCCCAGCTACCATCCGGCCAGGACTCTCATTTGGACCAGAGCTCCCATCCAACTCAGAGCGTCTATCTGGACCAGAGAGAGGCTCCCTAAATCTGTCAGCTTTGTTTGGACCAAGGGCATTGATAAGACCAAGAAGGAATCCACGAGAAGATGGGCAGAAATCAAAGCAGAAGTACATACAACAAAATAAAGAGCAATATAGCATCACCAGAACCTAGCCCTTCTCCAAGAGCTAGACCTGAAAATCACAGAATTGAAGAAGCAGAAGAAAACAACCTTATAAGTAGCATCATGAAGATGCTAGAGCCTTATACAGAAGAAATCAAAAATAAACTGGAGGAACAGAAAAACAAAAAATGGGAAGAAATCTACAAAAAAAAAAAAACCTAGAGGAAAGGACAAATAAAGCAGAAGAAAACAATAAATCCCTGAAAGAAAATCATGAAAAAGCAATGAAACAGACGAGAGAAACAGTCCAAGACCTGAAGAGGGAAATAGAAAAAATGAAGAAGACACTAGCAGAAGGAATGCTGGAAATAGAAAAACTGAGTAAACAAACAGGAACTTCAGATGCAAGTATAACCAACAGAATGCAAGAGATGGAAGAGAGGATCTCTGGTGTTGAAGATTCGTTAGAAGAAATAGATTCATCATTCAAAGAAAACAATAAAACTGACAAAGTCTTGACCCAAAATGTCCAAGAAATTTGGGACACCATGAAAAGACCAAACCTACGAATAACAGGGATAGAGGAATGAGAAGAATACCAACTCAAAGGCACAGAAAATATGTTCAACAAGATCATAGAAGAAAATTTCCCAACTTAAAGAAGTAAATGCTGATGAAGATACAAGAAGCCCATAGAACACCAAACAGACTAGACCCTCCCAAAAAAAGTCCCCTTGCCACATAATAATTAAACAACTAAACATATAGAATAAAGAAAGATTACTAAGGGCAGCAAAGGAAAAAGGACAAGTGACTTATAAAGGCAAACCCATCAGAATAACACCCGATTTCTCAATGGAGACTTTGAAAGCCACAAGGACCTGGACAGATGTAAAGCAGATACTAAGAGACCATGGATGCCAGCCTAGACTAATATACCCAGCAAAACTTTCAATCATCACAGATGGAGTGAACAAGACCTTCCAAGACAAAACCAGATTTAAACAATACTTATCCACAAACCCAGCCCTACAGAAAGCACTAAAAGGAATATTCCAACCTAAGGAAGTCAGATACACCCATGTAAACACAGGCAATAGATAACACCACAACAGTAAACCACAAAGAAGAGAAGTACACACACACTACCACCAAAAAATAAAAATAATAACAGGAATGGACAATCACTGGTCGTTAATATCACTTAATATCAATGGACTTAATTCACCTATAAAAAGACACAGACTAACAGAATGAATAAGAAAACAGGACCCATCTTTCTGCTGCATACAAGAAACACACCTCAAATTCAAAGATAGACACCTCCTAAGAATAAAAGGCTGGGAAAAGACTTTCCAATGAAATGGTCTTAAGAAGCAAGCTGGTGTAGTTATCCTAATATCCAGCAAAATAGACTTCAAACTAAAATCAATCAAAAGAGATGATGAAGGACATTACATACTCATCACAGGAAAGATCCACCAAGATGAAGTCTCAATTCTGAACATTTATGCCCCAAACACAAGGGCACCTACATATGTAAAAGAAACATTACTAAAGCTTAAATCAAATATAAAACCCCACACATTAATAGTGGGAGACTTCAACACCCCACTTTCACCTCTGGACAGATCGGCCAAATTGAAACTTAACAGAGACATAATGGTCTTAACTGATGTTATGACTCAAATGGACTTAATCAATATCTACAGAACATTCCACCAGAACAAAAAAGAATATACCTTCTTCTCAGCACCCCATGGAACCTTCTCTAAAATCGACCACATACTTGGCCACAAAGCAAATCTCAACAGATACAAAACAATTGGAATAACACACTGTGTTCTGTCAGACCACCAAGGTGTAAAGTTAGATTTCAACAACAACAACAACAACAACAACAACAAAAACCTACAGAAAACCTACAATCTCATGGAAACTGAATAATGCTCTACTGAATCACCAATGGGTTAAGGAAGAAATAAAGAAAGAAATTAAAGACTTCCTAGAGATCAATGAAAATGAATACACCACATACCCAAACTTATGTGACACTATGAAAGCAGTGCTAAGAGCGATATTCATAGCACTAAATGCTGACATAAAGAAATTGGAGAAATCTGACACTAGTGACTTAACAGCACACCCGAAAGCTCTAGAACAAGAAGAAGCAAAGTCTCCAGGAAGAAGAGATGCCAGGAAATTATCAAATTGAGAGCTGAAATCAATAAAATAGAAATAAAGAGAACAATACAAAAAATTAATGAAACAAAGAGTTGGCTCTTTGAGAAAAATCAACAATATAGACAAGCCCTTATCCAAACTAAACAAAAGACAGAGAGAGAGCATCCAAATTAACAAAATCAGAAATGAAAAGGGGGACATAACAACAGACAATGAGGAAATCCAGAGAATCATCAGGTCATACTTCAAAAACCTCTACTCCACAAAACTGGAAAATCTAAAAGAAATGGATAATTTTCTGGGTAGGTACCACATACGTAAGTTAAATCAAGACCAGATAAAACATTTAAATAGTCCAATAATCACTAAGGAAATAGAATGAGTCATTAAAAGTCTCCCAACCAAAAAAAAAAAAAAAAAAAAAAAAAGCCCTGGACCTGATGGTTTCACTGCAGAATTCTACCAGATCTTCAAAGAAGACTTAATACCAATACTCTTTAAATTGTTCCACACAATAGAAGCAGAAGGTATATTACCAAACTCCTTCTATGAGGCTATAATTACCCTGATTCCTAAACCAAACAAAGATGCAACAAAGAAAGAGAACTACAGACCGATCTCCCTCATGAACATTGATGCAAAAATATTCAATAAAATTCTGGCAAACAGACTCCAAGAACACATCAAAACAATTATCCACCATGATCAAGTAGGCTTCATCCCAGGGATGTAACGGTGGTTCAACATACAAAAGTCTGTCATTGTAATACAGCATATTAACAAACTCAAAGAAAAAAAACCAGATGATCATCTCACTAGTTGAATAAAAGGCTCTTGACAAAATCCAACATCCCTTCATGGTAAAGGTCTTGGAGACATCAGGAATACAAGGAACTTACCTAAACATAATAAAGGCAATCTACAGCAAGCCAACAGCCAACATCAAATTAAATGGAGAGAAACTCAAAGCAATACCACTAAAATCAGGAACAAGGCAAGGCTGTCCCCTCTCCCCATACTTATTCAATATAGTACTTGAAGTTCTAGCTAGAGCTATAAGACAACATGAGGAGATGAAGGGGATACAAATTGAAAGGAAGAAGTCAAACTTTCCCTATTTGCAGATGACATGGTAGTATACATGAGTGACCCTAAAAATTCAACCAAGGAACTCATACAGCTTATAAACACCTTCAGCAACATAGTAGGATACAAGATCAACTCAAAAAAAAAAAAATCAGTAGCCCTCCTATAGACAATAGACAAACAGGCTGAGAAGGAAACCAGAGATACATCACCCTTTACAATAGCCACAAATGTTATAAAATACCTTGGGGTTACTCTAACTAAGCATGTGAAGGACCTATATGACAAGAACTTTAAGTCCCTGAGAAAAGAAATTGAAGAAGATGTCAGAAAATGGAAAGATCTCCCATGCTCATGGATAGGCAGGATTAACATAGTAAAAATGATGATCTTACCAAAAGCAATTTATAGATTCAATGCAATCCCCATCAAATTACCAACACAATTCTTCATAGACCTGGAAAGAATAATACTCAACTTCATATGGAAAAACAAAAAAACCCAGGATAGCCAAAAGAATCCTGTACAATAAAATAACCTCTGGAGGCATCACAATCCCCGACCTCAAGCTCTACTATAGAGCTACAGTAATAAAAACAGCTTGGTACTGGCATAAAAACTGATATGTGGACCAATGGAATCGCATGGAAGACCCTGACATTAACCTGAACACCTATGAATATATAATTTTTGACTAAGAAGCCAAAAATGTACAATGGAAAAAAGAAAGCATCTTCAACAAATGGTGCTGGCATAACTGGATATCAATGTGTAGAATGCTGCAAATAGATCCATATCTGTCTCTGTGCACAAAACTTAAGTCCATGTGGATCAAAGACCTCAACATAAATCCAGTTACTCTGAACCTGATAGAAGAGAAAGTAGGAAGTAGTCTTGAACACATTGGCACAGGAGATCACTTTCTAAATATAACACCAGTAGCACAGACACTGAGAGAAACAATCAATCAATGGGACCTGTTGAAACAGAGAAGCTTTTGTATAGTGAAGGACACAGCCAACAAGACAAAGCGACAGCCTTCAGAATGGGAAACGGTCTTCACCAATCCCACATCTGACAGAGGGCTGGTATCCAGAATATATAAAGAACTCAAGAAATTAGATATCAAAATGCCTAACAGTCCAATTAATAAATGGGTATAGAACTAAACAGAGAATTCTCAACAGGGGGAGCTCAAATGGCTGAAAGACATGTAAGAAATTGCTCAACATCCCTAATTATCAGGAAAATGCAAATCAAAATGACTCTGAGATACCACCTTACACCTTTCAGAATGGCTAACATCAAAAACACAGAAGTCAGCTTATGCTGGAGAGGATGTGGAGCAAAGGGAACTCTCCTCAACTGCTGGCGAGAATGCAAGCTTGTACAGCCACTTTGGAAATCAATATGGTGCTTCCTTAGAACATTGGGAATCCATCTCCCCCAAACCCAGCTGTAGCACTCTTGGGCATATACCCAAGGAATGCTCAATCATACCACAAGCGCATTTGCTCAGCTATGTTCATATTGTTTGTAATAGCCAGAACCTGGAAACAACCTAGATGCCCTTCAGCTGAAGAATGGATAAAGAAAATATGGTACATATACACAATGGAGTACTACTCAGTAGAGAAAAACAATGACATCATGAGGTTTGCAGGCAAATGGATGGATCTAGAAAAAATCATCCTGAGTGAGGTAACCCAGACTCAGAAGGATCAACATGGTAAGTACTCACTCATAGTAGGATACTAGATGTAAAACAAAGATGACTAGACTGGTACACAACTCCAGGGAGGCTACCTAGAAAACGGGACCCTAGGAACAACATAGTGATCGCCCAATGACAGAGAAATGGAAGAGATCTATATGAACAACCTGGATGACAGTGGGAGCAATGAAGGGCAAGGTTTGAGGGAAAGAGATCTTAGGGGAACAGGAGATCCCAGCTGGATCAAGAACAGAAAGGGAGAACAAGGAATATCAGACCATGATAAATGAAGACCACATGAGAACAGGAAGAAGCAAAGTGCTAGAGAGGTCCCCAGAAATACACAATGATACATCCTCTGTAGACTTCTGGCAATGGTCGAGAGAAAGCCTGATCTGACCTAGTCTGGTGATCAGATGGTCAAACACCCTAACAGTCGTGCTGGAACTCTCATCCAATAACTGATGGAAGTGGATACAGAGATCCTCAGCCAGGTCCCAGGTGGAGCTCCAGGAGTCCACTTGTCGAGAAAGAGGAGGGACTATAAGAGCGTGAATTGTTGAAAACAAGATTGGAAAAGCACAGGGACAAATAGCCAAACAAATGGAAGCACATGAATTATGAACCAAAGGCTGTGGAACCCCCAACTGGTTCAGGCCCTCTGGATAAGTGAGACAATCGAATAGCTTGAACTGTTTGGGAGGCATCCAGGCTGTGAGACTGGGACCTGTCCTTAGTGCATGAGCTGGCTGTTTGGAACCTTGGGCTTACACAGGGACACATGCTCAGCCTGGAAGGAGGAGACTGGACCTGCCTGTACTGAATCCCCCAGGTTGAATTGAATCCCCAGGGGAGTCTTGGCCCTGGATGAGATGGGAATGGAGGGGAGGGGTTGGGGGGAAGGTGGGGTTGAGGGTGGGAGGGGGAGCACAGCGGAACCCATGGCTGATGTGTAAAATTAAAACACAAATATAATACAAAAAAAAGTAATCCCCTAAAACCCATACTAACTCTAAGCCCCTCCCCCCAAAAACCCATATAAACAAAAAAGACGCCATGAATTTGAAGGAGAGCAAGCGGGGGTTGTATTTGAGATGTGTTGGAGAAAGGAAAGGGATGGAAGAAAAGTTGTAGTTAAATTACAGTCTCAAAAAAATTTTAAAAATCCGAAGTCAAAAGCATCCAACAGCCAGGTATGCTAAGGCATGCTTGTAATTCCAGCAAACAGAGGCAAGGCAGAACGATAGTGGTGAGTTCAGCTATTCTAGGCCATAAACAAAACTGTCTCAGGCTAGGTATGTACCTCAGCTGGTAGAGTGCTTGCCTAGCATGTGTAAAGCCATAGGCTTCATTTCCAGGATATGCCTTAGTCCCCAAGTCAGCCTGCTGGCCAAAATTCACAATTGCCTCTAACTTCAGCTCTAGCAGTACTGACATCTTCTTCTGGCATTGTGGGTACCTGCACATATATGGCAGACACAGACACTCACATACATTAAAAATAAATGTTTTAAAAACTACCTATTAATTCTGGTAGCTTTTTTTTCTTTTTTTAATTAATTAATTTATTTTTTCTATTATCAGCTTGATACAGTATAAATTCTTATCCTAGTAGTGAAATGTTTGAGGCTTGCCCAGTAATTGAGTAAAACCAAAACTTATAAGCCACAGTCATCCTAGGGTCCCCCCTGCTATAATGTAGCCTCCATGGGTATGTGGGTTGTAGTCTGATTGTTCTTTGCTTTATATCTAGTATCCACTTATGAATGAGTACATACCATGTTTGTCCTTCTGGGATTGGGTTACCTCACTCAGGATGATATTTTCTAGTTCCATCCATTTGCCTGCAAATTTCATGCTGTCATTGTTTTTCTCTGCTAAGTAGTACTCCATTGTGTATATGTACCATATTTTCTTAATCCATTCTTCAGTTGACAGGCATCTAGGTTGTTTCCAGGTTCTAGCTATTACAAATAGTGCTGCTATGAACATAGTTGAGCATGTATCTTTGTGGTATGATTGAGCATTCCTTGTGTATATGACCAAAAGTGGTATGGCTGGGTCTTGAGGTAGATTGATTCCCAATTTTCTGAGATACCACCATACTGATTTCCACAGTGCTTCTACAAGTTTGCATTCCCACCAATAGTGGAGGAATGTTCCCTTTACTCCGCATCCTCTCCAACATTGACTGTCATTTAGTGTTTTTGATCATAGCCATTCTGACAGGTGTAAGGTGGTATCTCATAGTCGTTTTGATTTGCATTTCTCTGATGATTAAGGATGTTGAGCATTTCTTTAAATGTCTTTCAGCCATTTGTGATTCTTCTTTTTGAGAATTCACTGTTTATCTCTTTGGCCCATTTTTAATTAGATTGTTCAGTATTTTGATATCTAGTTTCTTGAGTTCTTTATATACTTTGGAGATCAATCCTCTGTCAGATGTGGGGTTGGTAAAGGTCTTTTCCCATTCTGTAGACTGTCTTTTTGTCTTATTGACCATGTCTTTTGCCCTACAAAAGCATCTCAGTTTCAACAGGTCCCATTTATTAATTGTTGTGCTCAGTGCCTGTGCTGCTGTTGTTATATTTAGGAAGTGATCTCCTGTACCAATTCGTTCAAGTGTACTTCCTACTTTCTCTTCTATTAAGTTTAGTGTAACTGGATTTATGTTGAGATCTTTGATCCACTTGGAGTTGAGTTTTGTGCATGGTGACATATATGAATCTATTTGTAATCTTTTACATATTGACATCCAGTTATGCCAGCACCATTTGTTGAAGATACTTTCTTTTTTCCATTATATAGTTTTGGCTTCTTTGTCAAAAATCAGGTGTTCATATGTGTGTGGATTAATGTCAGGTTCTTCAATTCGATTCCATTGGTCTGTATGTCAGTTTTTATACCACTACCAAGCTGATTTTATTACTATAGCTTTATAGTTGAGCTTGAGGTCAGTGATGGTGATGCCTCCAGAGGTTGCTTTATTATACAGGATTCTTTTAGCTATCCTGGGTCTTTTGTTTTTCCATATGAAGTTGAGTATTTTTGTTTCCAAGTCTGTGGAGAATTGTGTTGGGATTTTGATGGGGATTGCATTGAATCTATAAATTGCTTTTGGTAAGATTGCCATTTTTACTATGTTAATCCTACTTATCCATGAGCATGGAAGATCTTTCCATTTTCTGATATCTTCTTCAATTTATTTCTTTAGAGATTTAAAGTTCTTATCAAAAAAGTCCTTGTTTAGTTAGTGTTATCCCAAGGCATTTTATATTATTTGTGGCTATTGTAAAGGGTGATATTTCTCTGACTTCTTTCTCAGCGCTTTTATCATTTGTGTATAGGAGGGCTACTGATTTTTTAAATTGATCTTGTATCCTGCCACTCTACTGAAGGAGTTTTTAAGCTCTAGGAGTTCCCTGGTAGAATTTTTTGGGTCACTTATGTATATTATCATATCATCTGCAAATAGTGAATGTTTGACTTCTTCCTTTCCAGTTTTTATCCCTTTGATCTTCTTTTGTTGTCTTATTGCTCTAGCTAGAACTTCAGTACTATATTGAATAAATATGGGAGAGTGGACAGCCTTGTCTTGTTCCTGATTTTAGTGGAATCACTTTGAGTTTTCTTTCCATTTAATTTGATGGTGGTTGGCTGTTGGCTTGCTGTAAATTGCCTTTATTATGTTTAGGAATGTTCCTTGTGTTCCTGATCTTTCTAAGACCTTTATCATGAAGGGGTGCTGGATTTTGTCTAAGGCTTTTTCAGTATCTAAGGAGATGATCATGTGGTTTTTTTTTCTTTCAGTTTGTTTATATGGTGTATTACATTGACAGATTCTCGTATGTTGAACCATCTTTGCATCCTTGGGATGAAACCTACTTGGTCATGGTGGATAATTTTTTTATGTATTCTTGGATTCAGTTTGCCAATATTTTGTTGAGTATTTGTGCATCAATGTTCATGAGGGAGATTGGTCTGTAATTCTCTTTGTTGCATTTTTGTTTGGCTTGGGAATCAGGGTAATTGTAGCCTCATAAAAAGTTTGGTAATGTTCCTTCTGTTTCTATTGTGTGGAACATTGAAGAGTATTGGATTTAGTTCTTCTTTGAAAGTCTGGTAGAATTCTGCACTGAAACCATCTGGTCCTGGGCTTTTTTGGTTGGGAGACTTTTGATGACTGTTTATATTTCTTTAGGGGTTATTGGTTTATTTAAATGGTTTATCTGGTCTTGATTTAACTTTAGTATGTGGTATCTATCAAGAAAATTGTTTCTTCCACATTTTCCAATTTTGTGGAGTACCAGTTTTTGAAGTATGACCTGATTATTCTCTGGATTTCCTCATTGTCTGTTGATATGTCTCCCTTTTCATTTCTGATTTTGTTAATTTGGGTGTTCTTCTTTGCCTTTTGGTTAATTTGGCTAGGGGTTTGTTTATCTTGTTGATTTTTTTCAAAGAACCAACTCTTTGTTGCATTGATTCTTTTTTTTGTATTATTCTCCTGGTTTCTATTTCATTGATTTCAGCCCTCAATTTGATTATTTCCTGGCATCTATTTCTCCTGCGTGAGATTGTTTCTTTTTGTTCTAGAGCTTTCATTTTTGCTGTTAATTCATTGATATGAGATTTCTCCATCTTCTTTATGTGTGCATTTAGAGCCATGCAATTCTGGTAGCTTCTTTGCATGGTTTCTTTAGTTTCTTAATTGTTCAGTCATATCAAATATAGATAATATTCTCTTATCTGATATTTTATATATGATTTTTTTATTATGTGCATGAGTATTTTGCCTGTCTGAATGTATGTGCACCACATGTTTTCCTGGTGCCCACAAAGTTTAGATTGCTTGGAGCTAGAGTTGTGAATGGCTATGAGACACCATGTGAATGCTGGAACCGAACCTGCATCCTCTGAAAGAGTAGTAAGTGCTTCTAACCACTGAGCCATCTGTCTAGCCTCATTGTTTGTGTTTATTTTTATTTTTGAGGCAGGTTCTCTCTACATAGTCCTGTCTGTCCTGGTACTCACTATGTAGACCAGGCTAGAGTCAAACTCAAAGGTCTGCCTGCCTCTGCCAGGTTTATTTCTTCTTTTGTTATTGTATTAGTTCAATGGCATCTTAGAAATCTTTAAACATTTCAAAACCAAATATAAAAGGCTTTATGAATGTAAGGAGGGCCAGGCATTGGTGACACACACCTTTAATCCCAGCACTTGGGAGGCAGAGCCAGGCAGATCTCTGTGAGTTCGAGGCCAGCCTGGTCTGCAAAGCGAGATCCAGGACAGGCACCAAAACTACACAGAGAAACCCTCAAAAAACAAAAAACAAGAGAGAGAGAGAAGGAAATCAGGTGACTCTGGTTCAAGAAAAGTAGTTAAGATAGAGGCATGCAGAGATAAATCAAATACGGGGGAAGAAACTATATAAACAAGGGAAATAAATAGCGAATTCTGACAGGAAGTTATCCCTCTAAAATATATTCAGTTTTAAAAGGTTTTGTTCTTTCAAATTTGTTTATTATTTATTTTCATTTCTTCTTCTTCTCATTTATTTATTTGGTTGTTCAAGACAGGATTTCTCTGTGTTGCCTTGACTGTCCTGGATTTCACTCTGTAGACCAGAGTGACCTTGAACTCACAGAGATCTGCCTGCCTCAGCCTCCCGAGTTGGGGGAGGGTGTTAAAAGTATGCACCACCAGCAAATTTATTTTCTGTAAGCTCTCTGAAGTTTCAAATAATTCTCTCACATTTTAAAATGAATGTTTTGCTAAACCACAACAAAATAAAACTATTGTGATTCTATAAATGATACTACATTTATAGCTTTTCTTTCCAGTCAGTCTCTTCCTAATTCTTGACTCTTTTTATCTGCTTCAGCAAAAACAGTTTGATGTTACATGTCACACCATACACCAGACTAAATTCTAATTAGATTAAAGGTTTTAATTAAACATTGAGAAAATGTTAAGACTATTTTTCTTTTTAAAAAGTTGTCCCAGCCCCACAGTGGTGGTGGTGTATGCCTTTAATCCCAGCACTCGGGAGGCAGAGGCAGGTGGATCTCTATGAATTCGAGGCCAGCATGGGCTACCAAGTGAGTTCCAGGAAAGGCACAAAGCTACACAGAGAAACCCTGTCTCAAAAAAACAAACAAACAACAACAAAGTTGACCCAAGATTTGTTGAAAAAATATAGAACAGCCAAAAAGATTAAAATGGCTTCGCATGGTATTTTGAAATTCATCATCATGTTGTTGGACAAACTGCTGAAGTCCAGAAGCTTTAGTGTTTCCTTGGTGTCAGGATCTATCTCAGTGATCTCCCAACCCAGGTCTGAGACCTCAGGAACATAATTATCTCTCCTCTTTTCCTGCAACTTGATAGGGCTTTCTTTCACAGAAATCTGCTTCAGATGTATAATATAGCTTGCTAGCTTGTTGGGGAAGTTTCTTGCTGGGGATAATGGCAATGTCCTTGCATACTCACTTCTTGGTATCTTGGTATGGAAGTCCTTAACCAAGCACATAGTAGTATGTTGTGAAATTATCTTTTTGCACACTGTGAAGATGTTTCTTTGCCAAGGCACATTCTTGTTGGTTCAATAAAAAGCTAAAAGACTATTAGATAGGCAGGAAGTATAGGTGGGATAGCCAGACATAGAGGACACTGGGAAGAAGAAAGGCAGGGTCACCAGGAGATGCAGAGGGAGCAAGACATACTAGAGGAAAGCTAAATCCACAAGCCATGCAGCAATATATAGATTACTAGAAATGGGTTAAATTTAAGTTGTAAGAGCTAGTTAGTAACAAGTCTAAGCTATGGCCAAGCTTTTATAATTAATAATAAGTCTCCCTGTCATTACTGAGGAGCCAGTAATACCAACAAAAAGGTCCAAGTACAGTAGCAGTACTTCTAGATGATGATCATGGCCACCTTCACCACTTTGGTATGAATGAAGCCCCATGTTGTTGGGTCCTAGTAAAAGAGGCAAGACTATTTTTCTAATACTACCTGGCATCTCTGCATGCATAGTGTATCTGTCTTGTTTGCAACTATAATCTTTGGACCAGAACTTTTCTGCTCAATTTTGCATAAAGACATGTTGGCCATTAAGTAAATATGTGTGGGGGACTTGTGGTACAAAATTAATATATCTCAAATTTCCCTTACCTCTTATTTCTATCCTATACTGATGATGCCAAAGTTAGAATAACTAAGATATTTTCAAGGTATATCATGACGTTGGATTATGGCATACCAATCAACAGATTTCCCTGTGTCTCATTCCAGACCTCTGAAGCCCAAGAAATGCCTGTTAAGTCTCCAGTTAATAATCCTTTTCTATCTCTCTCTCTTTTTTTCTTTTTTTCTATGTCTCTCTTGTTTCTCTCTTGCCTAGTGATAAAAAGAAAGTTGAAACTGTATGTTGAGTTAAGATGGTTGTGGGGTGGTTGAGACAAGTTCTCACTATGTAACCCTGGTTGATTTGGTCCTCTCACCTCTGTGGTACATTTATTTAGTAATTAAACTTCAAACTACCCAAAGCAGAAATTGACTGACACAAGGAAAATATGTCTTATCAACAATAAGGGATATTTATCTGAAGCCCAACAGTGGTGGCACATGCCTTTGATCTCAGTACTTGGGAGGCAGAGGTAGGTAGATCTCCAAGTTTGAGGCCAGTCTGGTCTACAGGGCAAGTTCCTAGACAGCCAGGGCTACACAGATAAACCCTGTCTCAAAAAAAGAATATTTATCTGTACCTCATAATTAACAAGCAAACAGAAATCTTTTTTGTGGTGCTAGAGATTAAATTTAATATTTTGCACATGCTATGCAGTGCTATACCACTGAGATACACATCTAGCCCTTCAGCTGTTTGACATGGAGTCTTGCTATGTTGCCCAGGCTAACTTCCATATGTAATCCTGCCAGCACCTGTATGCTCCCAAAGCTGGCAAGATAAACTCAAGTTAAACAGCCCAACTAACACATGTACATAATGCTGAACCCAACAACTGAAGGCAGCCTTTTCAAATAAAACAGGAAATAGTTTTGAAAACTGGCTCTGTACTTGAGACCTCAAAGGAGTTTCATCAAAGTTCATATTCAGTATAATTCAAACAAACTTTCAGCCCACAAACCAGGTTAAAAATAAATCTCATAGGATTAACTTAACTTTTCCTTTTTTTTTTTCCTGAGACAAAGTCTTGCACTATTGTTCAGTCTGTCCTGAAACTTGTGATCCTTAGCCTCTGGAGCACTGAGAACAATATAGACTGAACAAGGCTAAATCAGGAATAGCCATCATGGGCAGCATTTTCACCTCTGGAACCAAAGACCAGTGAACACATCTGCACTTAACTGCTTTTGCTTTATCCTCCCCACCTTCAGAAAACACCAATTCCCTAGCCCTTTGAATCTTGGAAAACGTCTGCAAGTTTTGCCCTGGGCTGCTAAATAATTCACCCACACTCCAGGACGACTTCCTCCACAGATTCTTAGTCCCCAGTGTAGTGTCATCTACAAAGGTGAAGCACTCACTGCCAGGGACTTAAGTTTCCTGGCCTAAGTCTGACACTATGACACCTCCTCTTTTCTCCTGCCCCATCTCCCACATCCAGCAACTACAAAAGTTCCATTACTGCCTGATGCTAGTCGTTTCCCAACCTATTTGTGGCTCCAGTCAGTGTCAGAGCTCATGACAGTGGCGCCGCCAGGTGAGCTCTGAGGGCTGTCACAGGAGCTGTGTCATGGGTGGCGTCAGATAGAGCTGGAACTGCAGGGGAGAGGGCTATCTAGGGCCTCCGCCCTGAGACCTGACTGAGCCACCCCACGCCCCCCAACATCTCCCGCACCCGAGAAACCCCACTAGGGAAGATGAGGTGCCCCAGGGCAGAATGACCATCCTCCCAAGATGGCGGTTCTGGTAGAGACTCTCCCAAGGCAACAGCCACCTGGTTTGACTTAAGTCACTGAAGAACCTCGGAAAGCCTGCCTCTTCTTGGACTGGCACACCCACATAGACTCAGGGTACATGCACCCGGTGTTATGGTTGGCGAACGACGACTTGCTCACTGACACTGCGCATGTACCCAGCGAGTCCAGGGACTTAAAGGCCGCTCCAAGTAGCTTGAGGGACCTGAGTGAGTTTAACAGATTTACTGCTAGTTAAGCACTGATCTTTACACAGGGGTGTTGAGACATGGATTTCAAGTTTCTCAGAGGTCCCTGATGGGAAGGTACAGTGAGTTGACTGGGGTTTGTGGGAAAGTGATGCAATCCCAGTGTCTGGGATGAAAGATGGGAAGGAACCCAGGAACCCTGGAATAAGTGACCTAAGATCTTTAGGGTGTTGGGTATCTGTGAGTGAGCATGAAGAATCCCTAAAGTCATTCACTGCTGGGTGAGTGATAAGTCTGTGACATGTGATCTTGGGTTCATTTTGTGTGGTTTGAAGTCTATGGAATCAGATCTGTGTCATGTAGGAGTCAGTAACAAGTGAACAAGTTTCTGAAATACTATTTAAAAATTTGTTTTAACTTGGCTGGTCCTTATGTATCGCCTTAATTTCTGCCCTTGATTATATCTGCCCTTTCATTATTTCTTTGGATTTTTCTTAATATTTTATTCTTATTTATATATTTAGAAGTGCTAAGGATTGAACCCATAGCCTTAAACATGCTAGTTAGGTGTTCTCTCTTAGTAGTGTCTTGTTCTTACATTTACTCTTTGCTTTTGTAGATTTTTGAGACAGTCTTTTTGGCCCAAATGGCTTGGAACTCTGTATAGTCCAATCTGACCTCCAACTTGGGATCCTTTGTCTCAACATCCCAAATGCTGGGATTACAGGCACGTGTCCCACAACTGGCTTATGTTGCAAGTTGTCGTTATTGTTATTGTTAGTTTGTGATGTGTGTGTGAATGCTTGCATGCATGCCACAGCACAAGTGTGGAGGTCAGGGGACAACTTTTGGAACTTAGTTCTCTCCTTTCATTGTAGGTTCTGGTGGTCAAACTCAGGTGATTAGGTTTGCCCAGCAAATAATTTACCTTTTGAACCATCTCATTAGGTCTGCAAGTTTTGTCATGTAAAATTTTGACTACAAATTATTTCTATTGTTGTGATTTCTGTTGTGATTATTCTCTCAGATTCCTTCTAACCCCTCATTATTTAAGTATAAGATTTTGTGGAGATTTTTTCCTTTTTTTTATTTTTGTTTTGCCTGCATGAGGGTGTTAGGTCCCTTGAAACTGGAGTTACAGATAGTTGTGAGCTGCCATGTGGGTGCTGGGAATTGAACCTCAGACCTCTGGAAGAGCAGTCAGTGCTCTTAACCACTGAGCGATCTCTCCAGCCCCTGCTTTTTTAAATGAAATTTTGATTTACCAAACTGTTAACATTTTTATTGTTAGTTTTTTTTTAATTGTGGCCAAAGTTTGGCATGTGAGGTTAGTCATTAGATTCAGGGATTGATGTTGAACATATACCACCAAATCATTTTCCAAAAATAATTTTATTTGTGTGTGTGTGTGTGTGTGTGTGTGTGTGTGTGTGTGTGTGTGTGTTTCATGGGCCATATCACAGATATGGAAAAGAGAGAACAAATTGGAGGCATGTGTTCTCTCCACCTTGCTTCTTAGGCAAGATCTCTCTTGTTTCTGCGTTGTCTATTCCTGTCTCTGCCTCCCGTTTACCCCAAAGGAGTGCTGGGATTACAGATGCACACCACTGCATTTGGCATTTTATGTGGGTTCTGAGGATCAAACTCAGATCATCAGGCTTCTCTGGCAAGTGCTTTTATCAATTGGCCATCTCGCTGTTCCCCTCCTTTTTTAGATTGAATTCTATTACTTTTAATGATATAGCTGTATGTAGATGTGCATGTGAATGCAGGTGCCTGAAGAGGTCAGAGGGATCCTCCTGGAGCTAGAGTTACAGGTGGTTGTGAGCCACCTGAAATGAGTGCTGGAAATAGAAGTTGGTCCTTTAAGAGAACAATACATGCTCTTAGTCGCTGAGCCATCTCCCTAGGTGCCACCCCTCTCCAAATTTATATATATATGTGTGTGTGTGTGTGTGTGTGTGTGTGTGTTTATTTATTATGCATACAGAAGATGGTGCCAGATCTCATTACAGATGGTTGTGAGCCACCATGTGGTTGCTGGGAATTGAACTCAGGACCTCTGGAAGAGCAGTCAGTGCTGTTAACCTCTGAGCCATCTCTCCAGCCCCCCAATATTTTTTTTATGGAATTGGAATTCCTACCAGGAATATATAAAAGAGGGGCTCATTCCAATATCCTCTCTCATACAAATATTGTTGCTTCTTTTTACATTTTCCCCATTCCTGTGGCCAAATACAACAGTAGCTGTGGTTTGCTTTGATGTATACTTTCCCAACAACCAGTGATTGGATATTTTTCATAATTACTAGCCATTGAATATATTTTTAAAGTTTTTATGTCTTCTGCTCTTCTTTAAGTGGTCTGTTACTGATTTGTGAATATTAGCCTCCTGCCACTTATTATAACTAATAAGATGTTTTAAAGTATTTTTTAAGACAGGGCCTCTCTACATAACCCTAGCTGTCCTGGAACTCTTCACAGAGATTCACCTGCCTTAACACCCCCCCCCATCATGCATTAAAGGAATGTGCCACCACACTTGGACCCAAATATATGTTTTATTTCTGAACTATAATTTGTAGCTGGAGAGTTTTTCTCTGAGTCCGTCAAACCCCAGCAGTCATGCAGCCCATTTATAAAATAAACACACAGACACTTATATTATTTAAACTGTTTGGCCTAATGGCTCAGGCTTTTTGTTATCTATTTTTTATCTTAAATTAATTCATTTTTATTAATCTATATCTGGCCACGTGGCTTCTGGCTTATTGGTACTTTACATTTTGCTCCTCATCAGGGCAGCTGGCAGCATCTCTTTGACCCCACCTTTCTGTTCCCCCAATTCTCCTCTCTGCTAGTCCCGCCTATACTTCCTGCCTGGCTACTGGCCAATCAGTGTTTTATTTATCAATCAATCATAGCAACATATAATTACAGCATCCAGGACATCCCACAGCACTTCCCCTTTTCTGTTTTTTCAAAAAGGAAGATTTTAACTTTAACATAGTAAAATTACATATAACAAAACAATTATCAAGTAAGAATTATAGTTACAATATCTAGTCTATTTATAATATCTAGTCTATTTTTATTTGGCAGAATTAAAGAAAATATCCATTCTATCCTATATTTGTGAGTCTAAAGTTTCATATCTAACTTATCTTTTATCATAACTAAAGAAAGTTATAATTATCTCTAGTCTTTAACTACATCAAAGACCTCAGAAGGATATAATATTACCTGAGAAACAGGAGAAGGACACAAGCAACTTTCAGGAGTCTTGCCAGAGTAAACAGAGACAGCTGGCAGCCTAGACAGTCATCCAAAGTTTTTTTGTAAATTTGGGGCATATGATTTTAGCCCATAGGTCTAGAGTTTCTCAGTCACGTGTCTCTGTGTCCTGTAGAATGTATGGCAGTCTCTTCTGCAAAGCAGGAACCTGAAGGGCCATTTTGTCAAGCAGAGTTAAGTGGTCACCTTTCTATGGGTCCTGCATGTCCAGTCAATCAAGCAGTCTAGGCAAGAACAGTTTCTTGTCCAAATGACTATTTTTGCAAAGGTGAAGATAAACTCCATATGGAGTGTTTTTGATACCCATCCTCCTCTCTGAAGTAAATTGGTGCTGCCAGGAGCAGACATGTTTCACTGTCCAGAAAATCTAAAATTTTAAAACATTTTCAATGTCATATTATGTAGGTCTTTGAAGTGTTTGAAGATTACCTCCCTAATTGAATTATATCTATGTATACCTAGAAAACAACATGACTATAAGTTTGACTATCATAGAAAACTAATTATTAATTTGTATTTTTAAATTATCTATTACAATCTAAATGAGTTACACAAACATAATACCTCAAACAAAAGTAGAAATATAAATACAGTATAACAAAATTAACTTTAAATTTGTATCAATAAACTAAAATCCATAAAAAGTTGTTGATCTTTAAAAGTAGGTTTAACAACCCATCTTTTTATCCTATCATATCTATATCCTATATAGCTATATTATATCCCCCTTTCTTCTTTTAGAAAGATATTGTATTTATAATTAACCTACTTTAAATAAAAATATTGGTTTTTCTCTGTCACATACCAGAGGGCTCTTCTGATATGGGACATAAGAATCTCTCAACCTTTTTCTTTTAGGAATATGTTTGGGTTTAGAGAAGGAGTGAGCCAATTTCATCTTTAAATCAGCTTGGTATATTTGGTAATTTTGGGCATAGTTTTTTATATTATTTTTTGTTGGATGGGGGTGCTGTATTCTTATGGGGACATAAAGAAAATTTTAGGATTGTGGAGTAGTCCATGAGGGTGTATTGTCTGAGCCAGTTGCCTTGAAACTCTTTTGGATGTTGGATCATCTGGGCCATGGTGTCATTGGAGACCTTTTAGAGGGGTCTTGGCTGGTCAAACCTGATATATCTTAATCTGGAACAAATCTATAGCTTCTGGATCTCTGTGGAAACAAAAGCAGAGCCTCTTTTTTTTTCTTTGCCGGAGCTGAGGATCGAACCCAGGGCCGTGCGCTTGCTAGGCAAGTGCTCTACCACTGAGCTAAATCCCCAACCCCTAGAGCCTCCTTTTTAAAGCAACATATTCTTACATCCAAATATTGAAGTCAAGGTGCCTTTAAAATATACATATTGAGCTTGGAGGAGGAGGTGGTGGTGGTGGTGGTGGTGGTGGTGGTGGTGGTGGTGGTGGTGGTGGTGGTGCACACCTTTAATCCCATCACTTGGGAGGCAGAGGCAGGCGGATCTCTATGAGTTCAAGGCCAGCCTGGTCTACAAAGTGAGTTCCAGGAAAGGTGCAAAGCTACACAGGGAAACCCTGTCTCGAAAAACTAAAAATATTAATACACACACACACACACACACACACACACACACACACACACACATTGGCTTAACTCAACAGCTTTTACAATCAAATGTCTTTTTGTAGTTAAGAATCCCAAAGACAACAGACAACATAATCTAGATTCTCTGTTTTTTGTTTTTTGTTTTTGTTTTTTGGTTTTTTGAGACAGGGTTTCTCTGTGTAGTTTTGTGCCTTTCCTGGAACTCATTTTGTAGACCAGGCTGGCCTCGAACTCACAGAGATCCGCCTGCTTCTGCCTCCCAAGTGCTGGGATTAAAGGCATGCGCCACCACCACCTGGTAAAAAACAACAACAAAACCTGCAGCATTACTAGGGCTAAAATATCAGCTTTGGCTGGTGGCTCTGCCCACCTCAGCTTCCCAACATGGAGATGGTACGTTTACCCCCCAGGTTTGGAGGAACCATAGTCACCGCTGGAGGCAGTGGGCCTATGCCTCTATCAAAGCAGCATGTAGCCCAGAAACCTTTTTTTTTTTTTTTACTAGCAAAGGCTAAATCCACCACGCAGCATAATGTGCCACTTGCAGATCTCATTACTGCCATACTGCAGGTCAAGTGCTTATGCCAGGAACCCACCGTAGTAGCTCAAACATGCAGGCTGCCACTAACTTGAGAGAGACAACTAGGAAGCTGTTTTTAGATCCATTTTAGAATCTTTTTCTCAAGTTTTAGGTGGAAACTCTTGCCCATTTGTAGCTGGACAGTTTCTCTCCAAGCCCCAGCAGTCCTGCAGCCCATTTATAAAATAAACACACAGACACTTATATTATTTAAACTGTTTGGCCTAATGGCTCAGGCTTTTTGTTATCTAGGTTTTTTTTATCTTAAATTAACTCATTTTTATTAATCTATATCTGGCCACATGTCTCCTGGCTTATTGGTACTTTACATTTTGCTCCTCATCAGGGTGGCTGGCAGCATCTCTTTGATCCCACCTTTCTGTTCCCCCAATTCTCCTCTCTGCTAGTCCCACCTATACTTCCTGCCTGGCTACTGGCCAATCAGTGTTTTATTTATCAATCAATCATAGCAACATATATTTACAACATACAGGACATCCCACAACAGTAATTTGTTCTTCTGACATATGTATATATTCCTTCTAAAGATTATATTGACTTTGAAGATACTTTTAAGTTTTAAAATAAATAATGCTAATGATACTGTTATTTTTGGCATTTTCTTTAATATACTTGAATATTATTTTTATTTTATCTATTTAATGGGTTTTTTGAGACAGGCAGCCCTGGCTATCTTAGAACTTGCTTTGTAGTCCAGGCTGGCCTTGAACTTAAGAAATACACCAGAAAAAAAAAAAGAAATACACCTCCCTCTGCCTCCCGAGTGCTGGGATTCAAGATGTGTGCCACAACACTTGGCCAGTTTTTTTTAATTGTGTGTGTGTGTGTGTGTGTGTGTGTGTGTGTGTGTGTGTTATGGTAATACACACAGAGAAGTCTGAGGACAGCTTGCAGAAGTTGAGAGTAAAGATCATTATCCAAATTCTTTGATCAAATTAAGCAAGCTTTAATTTCTGCCAGATAGGACCCTAATGTGGGGTTTGAAAAAAATAGCTTTTTATACAGATGATATGATATATATAGTCCAGGAAAACTGCAAGACTAGAGTGTATTCAAGGGTTGGAAGATTTCCAGAGGAATTTTAATTAGTAGGAACATGGCTGGACATTTCAAAATTATTTGGCAGAGCATCTTATCAGGGAACATTCCAGGTGTGAGCAAAACTCCATAGAGTAATGGAGCATGTCAAATTCCAGAAACAGGTCAACTTGAATTTTGCAGCAAACAGAAGAACTTTCTTTGACTTTATAGCAAAATGTCTTCCATCCTTAAGATGAGTCAGGATGGTCCGTCACTCTCCTTCTACCATGTGGATTCTGGTTATTGAACTATCAACTGGCTTGGTGACAAGTGTATTTACCCAGTGAGATGTCACGGGTCTTCTCACCCCCTTTTTCTTGAGACAAAGTCTTTCTACATATACTGTGATGGTTATACTTGGTTGTCAACTTGACTACATCTGAAATTAAAACCCCCAAATGTAGGACACACCTATGAGGAATTTTTGCTTAATTTTGAAGTAGGAATATCCACTTTTAATCTGGAACTTTGAGGTAGGAAGACATGCCTTTAATCTAGATCTTTAATTCAGATCATTAATCCAGATCTAAACTGGGCCACACCTTCTGCTGAAAGCCTATATAAGGACATGGGAGAAGAAAGATTTTGCTCTTTGCCTGCTTGCCCAAACCTTGCTAGAAAGTCCATTCCTTTATTAGCGTTAGAGCCTACTTCTTCAGGATTCCATTGTATACTGAAGACCAGCTGAGGCTCTACCCTCATGGACTGAGCAACTACTGGATCCTTAGACTTTCCATCCACATCCAGCTGTTGTTGGATTAGCTGGACCACAGTCTGTAAGTCATTCTAATAAATCCCCCTTTCTGTATTTATGTAGAGATTCATTTTGTAAGTTCTGTTAGTTTAGAAAACCCTGACTAATACATATATATATACACACATACATACATGTTTGTTCTGTGTAGCCAAAGGCAGCCTCAAAGTCATGATTCTCCTGCCTCAGTGTCTCAAGTGCTGGGATTATAGATATATACTACAATACCTGGCCAACATTTCTTTTTTTTCTGAACATAAAACCAGGTTATAACTTAAAAGTCCAGGGTTATTTTAAACAGTAAAATATTCTCTCTGTAGAAAATAGTATAAATGATAACACTTTCCAATAAGCCCTTTTAAGCTAAATGATAGCTGTATTATACATATAAATACTGATTAGATTCTGGGATACACAAGAGACCTATCTTCATCTGTTCACAAAGCTATGTTTTACTTAAGTTGTATAAGTGCTGTTTTTTGTTTTGTTTTGTTTTTGTTTTTGATTTTTGTTTGTTTGTTTTTGGTTTTTGGTTTTTGGAGACAGGGTTTCCCTGTGTAGCTTTGCGTCTTTCCTGGAACTCACTTGGTAGCCCAGGCTGGCCTCAAACTCACAGAGATCTGCCTGCCTCTGCCTCCCGAGTGCTGGGATTACAGGCGTGCGCCACCACCACCTGGCTTAAGTGCTGTTCTTATTCATCTTTCCCTTCCCTGTGTGATTTATAGCAGACATTTTTCTACAGGCTAATCTATAATCTAAAAAGATTTTAGCCTCCCCTCCTGAAAGTACAGCCAGCATTTTCTTTCATCAGCTTGATATAGTACAAATTCTTATCCTAATAGTGAAACAACATTTCTTCTTTTAAATATGATAAAACTGAGGGCTTAGGAGACTTTAGGTAAAGTGCTTGCTTGAAAGTGTGATGACCTGAGTTCATATCCCCAAATCCAATGTAAATAGCTGGTTGTGAAGTTGGGTGTGATGAACAAGCCTTTAATCCCAGCACATGGAAGGCAGAAGCAGGGATATTTCTGTGAGTTCAAGGCCAGCCTGGTCTACATAGTGAGTTGCAGGCCAGCCAGTGCTACATAGTAAGACTCTGTCTAAAATAGCAAACCAAAACCAATCTGCCAACCAAATTAACAAAACAACCTCCTCAAACAAACCACCATGCATACTTTTTTTCTATTTCCATAGAGAAAACCTGTTGATTCTGTAATTTTATTTCTTATCCAATCTAATTATCAAATTCTAATATGAAAGCTAGTTGCTTTTTATAGTTTGTGGCTTTTCCTGGATATTGTATCACATTCTGTTAAAAGTAATATTCAGTCTTCTTCTCAAATGTTTATTCTAATTATGTCATGTTCTATTGTATTAGCTATTAGTGTTCAGAGCAATGTCAAGTGGTACTTGTAATGTCAAGTAGCACTTGTAAGAGAATATTACTGAGCCGGATGGTGGTGGGGCATGCCTGTAATCCCAGCACTTAGGAGGCAGAGGCAGGTGGATCTCTGTGAGTTCGAGGCCAGCCTGGTCTACAGAGCTAGTCCAGGACAGGCTCCAAAGCTACAGAGAAACCCTGTCTCGAAAAACCGAAAAAAAAAACAAAAAACAAGGAGAATATTACTATTTATTGCTGATGTTAATGAAAATAATGAACATTTTTATTTGAAAGTTAAGGGTAATTGTTTATTCATTTATCAATTTATTCATTCAACAGACATATATTAAATATCTGCCCCATGCCAAGGCACCAGGTCTGAAACCCTGTTCAGCTACTTATTAGCTATATGTTCACCAACAGCACTATTGAATTCGCTTATCATAAAATTTATCTATCATATATCATGGAGAGATTTTACCCTTTTCACAAATTTTTGAGTGCATTATACCAGTGTTACCTATAGATAGAGTATTATCTTGTGTAGCTGGAGAGTTTCTCTCCAGCTCCTGCCAAGCCCTGACAGTCCCGCAGCCCACTTATAAAATAAACACACAGACGCTTATATTATTTAAACTGTTTGGCCTAATGGCTCAGGCTTCTTGCTATCTAGTTCCTGTATCTCAAATTAACCCATATCTATTGGTCTATAAGTTGCCATGTGGTTTGTAGTTTACTAGTACTTTACATCTCGCTTTTCACGATGGTGGCTGGCAGCATCTCCCTGCCTCAGCCTTCCACTTCCCAGACTTCTCTCTTTGTCTTGCCTATACTTCCTGCCTGGCTACTGGCCAATCAATGTTTTAGTTATCAATCAATCATCCACAGCAGTCTTGTACAACAGGACACTAGAACTTAATTATCTTGTATAAGTGAGAATTTATCACTGCTGATATGATTTGGATATGCTTTTATTATTGTACTGGCTGTTTTGTGTGTCAATTTGACACAAATTAGAGTCTTCAAAGAGAAAGGAGCCTCAGTTGAGGAAATGCCTCAATGAGATCCAGCTGTAAGGCATTTTCTCAGTGATCAATGGGGAGGGGCCAGCCTTAGTTGGTTGTTGCCATACCTGGGCTACTGGTTCTGAGTTCTATAAGAAGGTGAGCTGAGTAAGCCAGGGGAAGCAAGCCAGTAAGCAGCACCTCTCCATGACCTCTGCATCAGCTCCTGCCTCCAGAATTCTCACCTGTTTGAGTTCCTGTCCTGATTTCTATGATGAACTCTTTTCTCCCCAACTTGCTTTTTGATCATGATGTTTCATCACAGCAATAGAAACCCTAACTAAGATAATTATGTTCCCCTAAAGGTTCCTATTCTAGAAACTAGGTCCTCAGTGTGGTGGTATTAAGATGGTGGAACTTTTAAGATGTGGGATCTAATGAAACATAGTTAGGTCATTGGAGTTGCCCCTCAGAAAAAGGAATTGCTCTTCAGAGACCTCAGTTCCCATGAAGGTGAATTGTTAAAAACAAAACAAAACAAAAAACCAAGGTAGAATTCTGAATCCTTCTGGCTTCTTGTTTCATTGTGTAAACTCTTTTGCATGTGTTCTCATCATTGTGATGCCATCCACCATGGAGGCCTCTGCATCTTGGCCTTTCAGCCTCCAAAACCAAGCCTAATATCCAACCTTGGATATTTTGTTACAACAACAGAAAATGAGCTAAAACATCTGTTGAACAGAAACACTTCATTTTTCCTCCCCTCCGCCTTTGGCAATCCCAATCATATAATGTACTCTTGTAGATGTACCAGTCTTATTATTAAATAAGAAACTGAGCCAAATGCAAAGTGAAAAGCTCAAGAGGTCAGAGCAGTAGTAAGCGCTGAGATTTAAAACCACCTTCTTATCCTTACTTATCCTGCTGCTGCTGTACTTCCCCTCAGCAAGAGACCTACTTCCTGTGTATCTGTCTTTTTATTGACTTTCTGTTCTGCCTTCTCATTGGTTGTAAACCCAACCACATGACCTCCTCGTCACTGCCTGTCTATACAGACCTCCAGGTCTTCTATGGTTGGAATTGAGATTAAAGGCATGTGTCTCCATGCTGGGGGTGTCCTTGAACACACAGAGATCTGTCTGTCAAGTGATCGGGATTAAAGGTGTGTGCCACCATCATCTGGCTTCTGCTATGGCTTGCTATTAGCTCTGACCCCCAGGCTACTTTATTAACATACAAATAAAATCACATTTCAGTACAAATAAAATATCACCATATTTCCCCGTTTCTCTTTTAATAAAAAGAAAAAAGGAAAAAGTTATAACTAATATAAGAAAAACTATATACAAAAGTACAATAACTATATATCACATATACAAGCAATGAATACCTAAGCAATGTCTAGTCCATTTGCATTTGACAATTTCAGAGAAAAATAATTCCATTATCTATCCTATTTTGGTAAGTCCAACATGTACCTGATTCACTTTCTATCGTAACTTATATTACTAACAGAACTATCTTATAACGTCTTTCAAATTTATACACTTACTCTTTAGTGAGTTTCTTTTCTAAAATTCTTAACAAGGAAAACTATAACTATCTAAACTTTAACTATAACTATCTAATCTTCAACTCCCTCAGAGACCCAAGAAAGAAATATTACCTAACAAAAATAAAAACAGGAAGTGCACAAGAGCAGCTTCCAAAAAAAAAAAAAATGTGAGTTGACAGAAACAGCCAACTGCCTGGACAGTCACCTGAGGTTTCTCCACTGTGTTGAGGCATCATCTTCCGTCTATAGTTTTAGCGTATCTGATAGAATCATTTGTGAAGTAGGATGTACACAAGGTCAATATTTCGACCTCACATTTGGTAAGAGCAGTCCATGTACCAGAAACACATGAATTCCACTAGTTTCATGTCATGATTCAGGATTTTAAATTCTGGAAATTGTTGATTTTTTTTTTTTAATTCAGCTGTCCATTCTTCTTGGCTGTGTGTGTGTGGCTTCATCTTGGCATCCCGTTCTTCTCCGCATCCCTCTATTAAATGACAGTCTACTATTGAGAGGTGTGAGCTTAGTTACTCTTCAAGAATAACTGTTTCAGCTGCTGTTCCACTGCACATCAGAAGCCATTGGCCCACTGCCTCTTCAGCTGCCTTAGAAGAAAAGGGCACTGTACCTTTTCTGAATTGCAAAGGCCACTTCAGGGAAGGTGCCATATTGCCCTGGTCTCAGAAGATGCCTTTTTTTAAAGCCACAACCACACTTGTTTTGGCAAGAATCGATAGTCCTTTGTTTCATGTCCTATCTGTCCTGTTTGTCAGCAGTTGATTCAAGGATACTTTGTTGTGCAGTGGCTAACTTTTGCCACAATGAAAGTTAATTCCTTATGCAGTTTCTTCAATGCCCACATTTTCTCTGAAGTGGATTGGTACTGCCAGGAGCCAACATGTCTCATAGTCATAACAAAAAAAGAAAAATTTTCTAAGTTATTAAAACATTTTAAATGCCATATTCTATAGATCTCTGACGGGTTTGAAGATGACCTGTCTATCTAAAATATATATGCTCAATCTTGAAAACACACCTAATATGACTACAAGTTCAATTGTAATGTCTAACTACTAACTTTCATTTCTTTATATCCTAATAGTTGGTAATAATAACATTCAAGGATTAGCAAATTTCATTACATTGTTAAATGAACGGTATAAGTACAATATCTTGAACAATATTATAAATACACACACACACACACACACACACACACACACACACACATATATATATGGCATTTTCTAACAATATCAATCTCAATATATATAATTTGTATACAATATAAAAAATCCAATCCAATGTAAAGTATTTAAAACTAGTAATTGTCTTTTTTTCCTCTTTTTTAAATAATAACCTTAAATCTAATCTCCTTTGATTAGCCCTTTTCCTGATCCTTAACAACAATTTGTAACCAATCCTCCTAAACAATGAAAATTATCCCAGCCCCAAAACCCATTAAAAGACAAAAAACCACCTGCCCCACACCACCTCTTTGGGAATGTGGGCGTCGTATTCTTAAAATTGCTTCCTGCTGGGTATGGTGAAGGTATCTTTATTCTGAAAAGAAAAATTTTGGGTTAATTGTCAAATTCTAGGAAGGTAACTATATCCTTTGTTGTCCAGTTTGAGCATAATGGCAAAGTTCAGGGTTTATCTCAAGTTCTTATTCAAGTAGTCTTTGAAACTAGATCTGCTCAGCTAGCCATCTCAAAATTGCTCTGAGCAGTTTGTAGTCCAAAGCTGATCTGTCGATGATGTTTGTCAGCTTAGTAGTATTATTATTGTCCATGTGCAATTATTGTTGTTGTGGGGCCCCATCTTCTTCCTGGAGACTTCAGTTGATGTTAGGCCTGGCCGTGATTTCCTGCAGAAAACTGAAAAGAGACGCGAACACAAAGACATGTATAGGCAGCTAATTGAAGCCTTTTTTCTATAATTAGTTAGTACTCTATATGACCATTAATATCTTAACAAAGCTGGGCAGTGGTGGTGCACGCCTTTAATCCCAGCACTCAGGAGGTAGAGGTAGGCGGATCTTTGTGAGTTTGAGACCAGCCTGGTCTACCGAGCGAGATCCAGGAAAGGTGTAAAGCTACACAAAGAAACCCTGTCTTGAAAAAACAAAAAACTTAAAGTTTAAAAAAAAAAAAATATATATATATATATATATATATATATATATATATATATATCTTGTAAATTTTGATAAAAAACTCATACTTTAAAAAAGTTTAAAGAATCAGAATAGAATCAAAGAATTGAGATTAGCAGTAATAGACTAGTTCCTTAATTAATTTGGTTTTTCTCCTGTTCCATATCAGAAGATGGCTCTTTTCTTCTGGTACGATACAGGGAGTTTGCATTTTCCTTTCAACAACATGCTTCAGTTTAAAGGAGAGAGCCATTCTCTAATTCCAAAGCCAGATTTAAATTTTAATTGAACTGGGACTACAAGAAGACCAATAGTGTTAAATTTCTTTAGAGAAGAGCAGAAACAAACATTCAGGAAGACTTATGAAATTTTATAGATGATATACCAATAGGCCATTTTACTCTTTTTCTTGGGACAGATGATTTGTCCTTTTTCTTTAGTTGTCTCATTTGTCCAGTGTTCTTCAGATTCCTTAGCCTTCATTCTCCTAAAAGACAAAAACAAAAACCTTTCCCCAAGACTAATTTTGGGGAGGTTCCCTTTTGGTAAGTTATATCTGATTAAATGAAAAGGCATGTGTTACTGGTATAAGTTAGTTTAAATTGGATGGTCATGCTGGTTGATGAACTATCTATCACCTCTTCTAATTAAGAGGTCTCTCTTGTTCAAATCGAACCTTTATCAATTTTGATGGTATCGACACCTTATCTTCTCCTGTAGAAACAAAAGCAAAACCTCATCCCCAACATAACACATATCCTGGTTTTCATTCTGAGGTCAGCACATCCTTGAAGTATATAGGCTGATTTAATTTTGTAGTTTTTTTTCTATTATCCAATATCTCTTTGCAGCTGTTGTTCCTTTCTCATTAGCATTGAGAAAATTCAAAGTTAATAGAGCATTATGCAGTCTATTTCTGGGTTTTTTGTCACCCCTTTCTGTTTATTTAACATAGCCTTTAGAGTTCTGTTTGATCTTTCTATAACTGCTTGGCCTGTAGGATTATGTGGTATACCTGTAATATGCTTTATATTGTAATAATCAAAAACCTGTTTCATTTTAACAGAGACATATGCTGGAGCATTGTCAGTTTTAATTTGGGCAGGTATACCCATGATGGCCATAACTTCTAGCAAATGAGTGACTACAGAATCAGCTTTTGGGCTGGAGAGATGGCTCCATGGTTAAGAGCACTGACTGCTCATCCAGAGGTCCTGAGTTCAATTCCCAGCAACCACTTGTAATGAGATCTGGTGCCCTCTTCTGGCCTTCAGGGGTACATAATAAATAAATAAATTTTAAAAAAACTTTCCTTCAAAAAAAAAAGAATCAGCTTTTTCAGAACTCAAAGCAGTTGCCCATTGAAATTCTGAATAAGTATCAATGGTATGGTGTACATATTTCAATTTTCCAAATTCTGCAAAGTGAAACACATCCATCTGCCAGATTTCATTCCTCTGAGTACCCTTTGGATTACATCCTGGTGACTGATTGTAAAAGGAACAAGTAGGACATTTCCTTACAATTTCCTTGGCTTATTGCCAGGTTATGGAAAAACCCTTTTTTAAACCTTTAATATTGACATGATGTTTTTGAAATTCTGATGCCTCCAGCACATTTCCTATCAATAATTTATCAATCTTATCATTACCATGTGCTAGAGGGCCTGGCAGACCAGTATGGGATCAGATGTGAGTTATATATAAAGGATGACTCCTTTTCCTGATTGTATCTTGTAACTGAATAAATAGTGAAGTTAATTCTGAAGCATCAGGGATAAATTCTGCAGTCTCAATATGTAATATCACTCTTTCAGCATACTGAGAGTCAGTAACTATGTTGAGAGATTCTGAAAAATACATGAATACCAATAGAATAGCATACAATTCTGATTTTTTTAACTGAATTATAAGGACTTTGAACCACTTTACTTAAATTTTCTGATTTATACACTGCCTTTCCTTGTTTGTTTGCATCTGTATAAAATGTACGAACTCCAGATATGGGTTTTCCCTGTACAATTCAAGGCAAAATCCAATCAGCTCTCTTTATGTCATCAATTCTATCGCTTTTGGGATATTTGCTGTTAATTTCTCCCAAAAATTACTGTAAGCTCTTTTCCAAGGTTCACTTTCTGTCCATAATTTTTCAATGTCCTCCTTAGTTAAAGGTATGACCATTTCTGCTGGGTCTATTCCTGCTAATTGACGAAGTCTCAATTTTCCTTTCAAAATCAAGTCAGAGATTTTTTCCACATAAGTTTTTAATTTTTTATTCAGCTTATTTGGTAAAAATATCCATTGCAATATAATATCTTCCCTCTGCATTAATATTCCTGTAGGAGAACGTCCAGAGGTAAAATAACCAAAATGCAATCCAGCTTTGGATCAATACGATCTACATGTCCTTCATGTACTTTCTTTTCTACCAAGGCCAATCCTTTCTCAGCTTCAGGTGATAATTCTCTTGGACTATTTAAGTCCTTGTCACCTTCTAAGGTTTTGGACAAATTATTCAGTTCATCATTTTTTACCCCAACAATAGTTCATAGATGAGAATTATCTCCAAATAATCTTTGAAAGTCATTAAGAGTCTGTAGGCGGTCTCTCCTAACTTGCACCTTTTGTGGTCTAATTTTTTGTAGCTCTATTTTATATCCTAAATAATTAATAGAATCTCCTCTTTGTATCTTTTTAGGAGCAATTTGCAATCCCCAACAAGGCGAAATTTTCTTTACTTCTTCAAATATTCTTTCTAAAGTATCTGCATTTGAGTCAGCTAGTATCATCCATATAATGATAAATTATAGATTTAGGGAATATTTTGCTTATCACTTCCAATGGCTGTTGTACAAAACATTGGCACAGGGTTGAGCTATTCAACATTCCCTGTGGGAGGACCCTCCATTGAAATCTCTTAACAGGTTGAGAATTATTGTAAGTAGGCACCGTGAAGGCAAATCTTTCTCTGTCTTTTTCTTGTAATGGTATTGAAAAGAAACAGTCCTTTCTCCTAATAAAGCTCTAAAAAGGTAACCATGGCTTGTGATTCTTCTGCCACCACAGTGTCCAGTGCTCTCTTCTGCCGCCATGCCATGGCCACTGCGATAGCTGCAGCAAGCCATGAGCACCACCGCTCTACCCCTTCAATAACTGTCACTTATGCAATGTCTACAGTATTATTATCTCTAATCACATTGTTGTATATGATTAGCTCTCCAGGACTAATTAATCTTGAATATCTGAATCTTTGTAACCTTTCACCAACATCACCCCATTTCCCTCATTCTTACATCCTCTAGAATCCCCAGCATCCACCATTCTATTTTCTGCTTCTGTGATATTTACCATTTGAGGTTCCACACATAAATGAGATTATTTACCAACATTTGTTATTATTGGTAGGGTTTATTGTTTATTTCGGCCATCCTAGTAGGTATTGAATGGTATCTCATTGTAGTTTTTATTATAGGATTGCTCTTTTTGTTCAGGGAAAGGGTACTGAATATTGAACTCAGGGCCTCACACATGCCAGGCAAGTACTCTACTACAGAGTTACAACCCCACCCCCTACTGTGGTTTTAATGTGCATTTTCTTACTACCAATGTATGGGTACTTATTGCAATATGTATACATTTTCTATGGAAAAATATCTATGCATATTCTTTGTCTCTTTTTTTCTTTCAGTTTGTTTTGAGATAGATCTTCTTTTCTTTTCTTTTCTTTTTTTTTCTTTTGAGCTGAGGATTGAACCCAGGGACTTGCACTTGCTAGGCAAGCGCTATACCACTGAGATAAATCCCCAACCTGAGATAGATCTTCTTTTAAAATTTTATTCTTATTTATATATAAGTGTGTAGAAATACCATGTGTGTTCAGGTACCCATGGAGGCCAGAAGAGGATGTCAGATCCCCTGGAGCTGATATTCCAAGTAGTTGTGAACCAACATGGGTTCTGGGAACCAAACTTGGGACCTCTGGAAAAGAAACAAGTGCTCTTAACTGCTGAGTCATCTCCAGCCCCATTACAAATCTTGTGTATTTATGTAGCTCAGGCTGGGCTGGACACTGAGCTCCTTCTGCCTTCATCTCTAGAAGCTGCAATTGCAGGTGCTGCTGAGGTAGAACAGCAAGACAGGGAAAACCAAGGAGACATGAGAAGGAAAAGAAGCCTCTCACCCTGGGATCTAGTTTGCTGTTCTTGTTGACTGACAGTCAAGAAACTTTAACCTAGTCTATACAGCTAAAGTTCCCTACACAAAGAACACATGTTTTCAAACGGGTGTTAACGACAAAGGAACTGTGTTTCCTTAGGGTTAGAATATTTGTAACTTGGAGTTTCACTATATTAGCACTTTGCTCTCATCCCTAACCATAAACAGTATAACAATTTCATTTGTAAAGGGAGCCTTTCCAGGTTTGGTGGCCTATGTCTTTAATCTCAGAACTCTTTTTTTTTTTTCCTGATCAAGCTCCAAAATTTTATTTTTCTCTCAAGGCATATATAGGTAGACAAAGGGGGTTGTGAGCAGGAAGGGACTTAATTATGGGGGCTGCAAGCAGGAAGGGACTTAATTATGGGCTGTTCGGCCAGCAGGAAATGTTGCTCTGAGGGTTATCTATCTACTATTGTCTAACTGCCTAATTGCCTAACTGTAGCTCATTCACCTGATATCTGAGATGGGGTTCTGGTATCTGTGGGAAGAGGTTCTGATGCTATGGAGACTTAAGGGGGCCTATATCCAAGAAAAGAGAAGAGAAACCTAAATATGGCAGCATGTGTGTCAAGGGTCACTAGGCTTATGGCTCCCGTCATCTCCTCCCTTTTAATTCTTTATGTACTTGGTGGTACAAATTCACCTGGTGGCAAGGGGCATTAAACAAGGAGGTGGAACATTGTCCTGACCTTCCCAGTTTATTATAGGTGTCTTTTGTTGGATGAGAGGCCCTGGATGCATTTTCATCCTTAGATACCAACCCCTATGCAATCAGGGATATACCTCGGGGACCTAGAGGCAGAAAGCTTGGTCCTCCCCTCAGTGCCCTTGGCCTTGCACCTTCCTTGGTACCCAATCTCTTCCTAAGTGGGGCAAGCTTGCATGTTTCTGTAATCCCAGAACTCTTAATTCCAGCATTCAGGGAGGCAGAGGCAGATGGATTTCTGTGAGTTTGAAGCCAGCTGGATCTACATAGTGAGTTTCAGGGCAGCCAAAGCTATGTACATAGTTAGACCCTGTCTCAAAACAAAACAAACAAACAAAAAAGGAAAGTCTTCAAATGTCTTTGGTAGGGTTACTATTGCTGTGATGAAACAACATGACAAAAGCAACTTGGAGAGGAAAGGGTTTATTTAGCTTACAATTCTACATTGCTGTTCATCACTGAGGGAAATCAGGACAGGAACTCACAGGGCAGGAACCTGGAGGCAGGAGTTGATGCAGAAGCCTGGAGGGGAGCTGCTTACTGGCTTGCTTCCCCTGGCTTGCTTAGCCTGCTTTCTTATAAAACCCAGGACCACAAGGATGGAGTGGAACCACCCACAGTAGGCTGGGCCCTCCTCCATCAATATCTAATTAAGAACATATCCTATAGGGTTGCCTGCAGCCCAAACATTTTTATTATTATTATTATGTGTTTTAATTTTATACATCAGCCATGGGTACCCCTGTCCTCCCCCTCCTGGGCCCACCCCCACCTTCCCCCCAGCCTGTCCCCTCCATTCCCATGTACTCCAGGACCAAGACACCACTGGGGATTCATTTAAACATGGTGGACAGGCAGGTCCTGTCCCCTCCTTCCAGGCTGAACATTTGTCCATGTGTAAGCCCAAGGTTCCAAACAGCCAGATCATGCATTAAGGACAAGTCCTGGTCCCACGGCCTGGGTGCCTCCCAAACAGATCAAGCTATTCAATGGTCTCACTTATCCAGCTAGGGGCTCCAAGCCATTGGTTCATAATTCATGTGCTTTCTTTCAATTGACTATTTGTCCCTGTGCTTTTTGCAATCTTGGATTCAACAATTCACGCTCTTGCAGTCCCTCCTCTTTCTCAACCATTGGACAACTGGAGCTCCACCTGGCGCCTGGCTGAGAATCTCTGCATCCACTTCCATCAGTTATTGGATGAGAGATCCAAGACGACTGATAGGGTGTTTAGTCATCTGATCACCAGACTAGGTCAGATCAGGCTTTCTCTCGACCATTACCAGCAGTCTACAGAGGATATATCATTGTGGATTTCTGGGGACCTCCCAAGCACTCTGCCTGTTCCTGGCCTCATGTGGTCTTCATTTATGATGGTCTGTTATTCCTCGTTCTCCCTTTCTGTTCTTGATCCAGCTGGGATCTCCTGCTCCCCTAAGCTTTCTTTCCCTCAAAACTTGCCCTTCATTACTCCCACTGTCATCCAGGTTATTCATGTAGATCTCATCCATTTCTCTGTCATTGGGTGATCCCTGGATCTTTCCTAGGGTCCCGTTTTCTAGGTAGCCTCCCTGGAGTTATGTAGCAGTCTAGTGATCTTTGTTTTACATCTAATATCTTCCTATGAGTGAGTACATACCATGTTTGTCCTTCTGAGTTTGGGTTACCTCACTCAGGATGATTTTTTCTAGATCCATCCATTTACCTGGAAACCTCATGAGGTCATTGATTTTCTCTGCTGAGTAGTACTCCATTGTGTATATGTACCATATTTGCTTTATCCATTCTTCAGTTGAAGGGCATCTAGGTTGTTTCCAGGTTCTGGCTATTACAAACAATGCTGATATGAACATAGCTGAGCAAATACCCTTGTGGTATGATTGAGCATTCCTTGGGTATATGCCCAAGAGTGCTACAGCTGGGTCTTGGGGGAAATGGATTCCCAATTTTCTAAGGAAGTGCCATATTGATTTCCAAAGTGGCTGTACAAGCTTGCATTCCCACCAGCAGTGGAGAATTCACCATGCTCCACATCCTCTCCAGCATAAACTGTCTTCTGTATTTTTGATGTTAGCCATTCTAACAGGTATAAGGTGGTATCTCAGAGTGGTTTTGATTTGCATTTCCTGGATAATTAGGGATGTTGAGCATTTCCTTAAATGTCTTTCAGCCATTTGAACTTCCTCTGTGGAGAATTCTCTGATATAGATATGATAGGATGAAAGGGTAAATTAATGAACTTACTTCTAAAAGAGCAACAACTCATTTAAAATATTTTACATTGGTATAGCTTTTAGTCTATTGATACAAACTTAAAGTTAATTTTGTTACACTGTGTGTATATTTCCAATCATGTTTAAGGTATTATGTTTATATAGCTCATTTTAAATTGAAATGGATAATTAAAAATAGATTAATGATTAGTCATCTATGATAATCATACTCGTAGCCATGTTAGTTAAGTCTTCTAGATATACATAGAGATATTTCAGATAGATAGGTAATCTTCAAATACTTCAAAGACCTACAGAATATGGCATTTAAAATACTTTTAAAATTTAGACTTTCTGGACAGTGAGACATGTCTGCTCCTGGCAGCACCGATTTACTTCAGAGAGGAGGATGGGCATTGAAGACACTTCATATCTTATCTTCACCTTGACAAAAATAGCCATTTGGGCAAGAAACTGTTCTTGCCTGCTTGATCGACTGGACATGCAGGACCCATAGAAAGGTGACCACTAAACTTTGCTTGACAAAATGGTCCTTCAGGTTCCTGCTTCACAGAGGAAACTGCCAGACATTCTACAGGACATTGAGAGAAGTGACCAAGAGACTCTAGCCCTGTGGGCTGAAGACAAATGCCCCAACTTTACAAAAAAACATTAGGTGACTGTCCAGGCTGCCAGCTGTCTCTGTCTACACTACAAGACTCCCAAAAATGCTCGCATCCTTCTCCCGGTTCTCAGGTAATATTATATCCTTCTGAGGTCTTTGATGTGGTTGAAGGCTAGATAGTTATAATTTTCTCAGTTATGATAAAAGATAAGTTAGATATAAAACCTTAAACTCACAAATATAAGATAGATAGGATATCTTCTTTAATATTGTAACTGTAATTCTTGCTTGATAATTGTTTTGTTATATGTAATTTTACTATGTAAAAGTTAAAACCTTCCTTTAAAAAAAAAAAAAAAGAAAGGGGAAGTGCTGTGGATATCGCTCTGTGTAAATAAAGTTCTGATTGGCCAATGGCCAGGCAGGAAGTATAGGCGGGACAAAAAAAAGAGAATTCTGGGAAGTAAAAGGCTAGAGGAGACATGGCCAGCCACTGCCATGGAAAACAACACGTAAAGACACTGATAAGCCACAAGCCATGTGGCAAAGTATAGACTAACAGAAATGGGTTAATTTAAGATAAAAGAAGTAGATAACAAGTAGCCTGCCATGGCCATACAGTTTGTAAACAATATAAGTTTCTGTATGTTTACTTGTTTGGGTCTGAGCTACTGTGGGACTGGCGGGTAAGAGAGATTTGTCCTGACTATGGGCCAGGCAGGAAAACTCTAACTACAATTCTCTGTTTAGTTCTATAGCCCATTTCATAATTGGACTGTTGGGCATTTTGATGTCTAATTTCTTGAGTTCTTTATATATTCTGGATATCAGCCCTCTGTCAGATGTGGGGTTGGTGAAGACCTCTTCCCATTCTGTAGGCTGTCGTTTTGTCTTGTTGACCATGTCCTTTGCTCTACAAAAGCTTCTCAGTTTCAAAAGGTCCCATTGATTGATTGTTTCTCTCAGTGTCTGTGCTACTGGTGTTATATTTAGAAAAAGCTCTCTGGTGCCAATGCGTTCAAGACTACTTCCTACTTTCTCTTCTATCAGGTTCAGAGTAACTGGATTTATGTTGAGGTCTTTGATCCACATGGACTTAAGTTTTGTGCACGGAGACAGATATGGATCTATTTGCAGCCTTCTACACATTGACATCCAGTTATGCCAGCACCATTTGTTGAAGAAGCTTTCTCTTTTCCATTGTACATTTTTGGCTTCTTTGTCAAAAATTATATGTTCATAGGTGTGCAGGTTAATGTCAGGGTCTTCAATGTGATTCCATTGGTCCACATGTCGGTTTTTATGCCAGTACCAAGCTGTTTTTATTACTGTAGCTCTATAGTAGAGCTGGAGGTCGGGGATTGTGATGCCTCCAGAAGTTGTTTTATTGTACAGGATTCTTTTGGCTATCCTGTTTTTTTTTTGTTTTTCCATATGAAGTTGAGTATTATTCTTTTCAGATCTGTGAAGAATTGTGTTGGTAATTTGATGGGGATTGCATTGAATCTATAAATTGCTTTTGGTAAGATTGCCATTTTTACTATGTTAATCCTGCCTATCCATGAGCATGGGAGATCTTTCCATTTTCTGACATCTTCTTCAATTTCTTTTTTCAGGGACTTAAAGTTCTTGTCATATAGGTCCTTCACATACTTAGTTAGAGTAACCCTAAGGTATTTTATATCTCTGATTTCCTTCTCAACCTGTTTGTCTATTGTCTATAGGAGGGCTACTGATTTTTTTTTAGTTGATCTTGTATCCTGCTATGTTGCTGAAGGCTTTTATAAGCTGTAAGAGTTCCTTGGTTGAATTTTTAGGGTCACTCATGTATACTATCATGTCATCTGGAAATAGGGAGAGCTTGACTTCTTCCTTTCCAATTTGTATCCCCTTCATCTCTTCATGTTGTCTTGTAGCTCTAGCTAGAATTTTAAGTACTATATTGTATAAGTATGGGGAGAGGGGACAGCCTTGCCTTGTTCCTGATTTTAGAGGTATTGCTTTGAGTTTCTTTCCATTTAATTTGATGTTGGCTGTTGGCTTGCTGTAGATTGCCTTTATTATGTTTAGGTATGTTCCCTGTATTCCTGATCGCTCCAAGACCTTTATCAAATGCCTTTTCTGCATCTAGTGAGATGATCATGTGTTTTTTTTCTTTGAGTTTGTTAATATGGTGTATTACATTGACAGACTTTTGTATGTTGAACCACCGTTACATCCCTGGGATGAAGCCTACTTGATCATGGTGGATAATTGTTTTGATGTGTTCTTGGAGTCTGTTTGCCAGAATTTTATTGAGTATTTTTGCATCAATGTTCATGAGGGAGATTGGTCTGTAGTTCTCTTTCTTTGTTGCATCTTTGTTTGGTTTAGGAATCAGGGTAATTGTAGCCTCATAGAAGGAGTTTGGTAATATACCTTCTGCTTCTATTGTGTGGAACAATTTAAAGAGTATTGGTATTAAGTCTTCTTTGAAGATCTGGTAGAATTCTGCAGTGAAACCATCAGGTCCAGGGCTTTTTTTTTTTTTTTTTTTTTTGGTTGGGAGACTTTTAATGACTGATTCTATTTCCTTAGTGGTTATTGGACTATTTAAATGTTTTATCTGGTCTTGATTTAACTTACGTATGTGGTACCTACCCAGAAAATTATCCATTTCTTTTAGATTTTCCAGTTTTGTGGAGTAGAGGTTTTTGAAGTATGACCTGATGATTCTCTGGATTTCCTCATTGTCTGTTGTTATGTCCCCCTTTTCATTTCTGATTTTGTTAATTTGGATGCTCTCCCTCTGTCTTTTGGATAGTTTGGATAAGGGCTTGTCTATCTTGTTGATCTTCTCAAAGAACCAACTCTTTGTTTCATTAATTTTTTGTATTGTTCTCTTTATTTCTATTTTATTGATTTCAGCTCTCAATTTGATAATTTCCTGGCGTCTGTTCCTCCTGGGAGACTTTGCTTCTTCCTGTTCAAGGGCTTTCAGGTGTGCTGTCAAGTCACTAGTGTGAGATTTCTCCAGCTTTTTTATGTGGGCATTCAGTGCTATGAATTTCCCTCTTAGCACTGCTTTCATAGTATCCCATAAGTTTGGGTATGTGGTGTATTCATTTTCATTCATCTCTAGGAAGTCTTTAATTTCTTTCTTTATTTCTTCCTTAACCCATTGGTGATTCTGTTGAGCATTATTCAGTTTCCATGAGATTGTAGGATTTCTCTAGTTTTTTCTGTTGTTGAAATCTAACTTTAAACCATGGTGGTCTGACAAAACACAGGAGGTTATTCCAATTGTTTTTATCTGTTGAGATTTTCTTTGTGGCCAAGTATGTGTTCGATTTTAGAGAAGGTTCCATGGGGTGCTGAGAAGAAGGTATATTCTTTTTTGTTTGGGTGGAATGTTCTGTAGATATCAATTAAGTCCATTTGAGCCATAACGTCAGTTAAGTCCATTATGTCTCTGTTAAGTTTCAATTTGGCTATTCTGTCCAGAGGTGAAAGTGGTGTGTTGAAGTCTCCCACTATTAATGTGTGGGGTTTTATATGTGATTTCAGCTTTAGTAATGTTTCTTTTACATATGTGGGTGTCCTTGTGTTTGGGGCATAAATGTTCAGAATTGAGACTTCATCTTGGTGGATCTTTCCTATGATGAGTATGTAATGTCCTTCATGATCTCTTTTGATTGATTTTAGTTTGAAATCTATTTTGCTGGATATTAGGATAGCTACACCAGCTTGCTTCTTAAGACCATTTGATTGGAAAGTCTTTGCCCAGCCTTTTAGTCTTAGGAGGTGTCGGTCTTTGAGTTTGAGGTGAGTTTCCTGTATGCAGCAGAAAGATGGGTCCTGTTTTTGTATCCATTCTGTTAGTCTGTGTCTTTTTATAGGTGAATTAAGTCCATTGATATTAAGGGATGTTAATGACCAGTGATTGTTCATTCCTGTTGTTATTTTTAGTTTTTGGTGGTAGTGTGTGTGTACTTCTCTTCTTTGTGGTTTACTGTTGTGGTGTTATCTATTGCCTGTGTTTTCATGGGTGTATCTGACTTCCTTAGGTTAGAATTGTCCTTCTAGTGCTTTCTGTAGGGCTGGGTTTGTGGATAAGTATTGTTTAAATCTAGTTTTGTCTTGGAAGGTCTTGTTCACTCCATCTATGATGATTGAAAGTTTTGCTGGGTATATTAGTCTAGGCTGGCATCCATGGTCTCTTAGTGTCTGCATTATATCTGTCCAGGTTCTTCTGGCTTTCAAAGTCTCCATTGAGAAATCAAGTGTTATTCTGAAGGGTTTGCCTTTATAAGTCACTTGGCCTTTTTCCTTTGCTGCCCTTAATATTCTTTCTTTATTCTGTACCTTTAGTTGTTTAATTATTATGTGGCAAGGGGACTTTTTTGGGGAGTCTAGTCTGTTTGGTGTTCTATAGGCATTTCCTTCTTTAAGTTGGGAAAGTTTTCTTCTATGATCTTGTTAAATATATTTTCTGTGCCTTTGAGTTGGTATTCTTCTCATTCCTCTATCCCTATTATTCGTAGGTTTGGTCTTTTCATGGTGTCCCAAATTTCTTGGACATTTTGAGTCATGACTTTGTTGGTTTTAGTGTTTTCTTTGACTGATGAATCTATTTCTTCTACCGTATCTTCAACACCAGAGATCCTCTCTTCCATCTCTTGCATTTTGTTGTTTATACTTGCATGTGAAGTTCCTGTTCATTTACTCAGATTTTCTATCCAGCATTCCTTCTGCTAGTGTCTTCTTCATTTTTTCTATTTCCCTCTTCAGGTCTTGGACTGTCTCCCTTGCTTTTTCATGATTTTCTTTCAGTGACTTATTGTTTTCTTCTGCTTTAATTGTCCTTTCCTCTAGTTTTTTATAGCATTCTTCCCATTTTTTGTTTGTCTGTTCCTCTACTTTAATTTTGATTTCTTCTATATAAGGCTCTAGCCTCTTCATGATGTTACTTATAAGGTTGTTTTCTTCTTCTTCTTCTTCCATTCCATGATGTTTAGGTCTAGCTGTTGGAGAAGGGCTAGGTTCTGGTGATGCTGTATTGCTCTTTATTTTGTTGTATGTACTTCTGCCTTGATGTCTGCCCATCTCCTCTTGGGTTCGTTCTTGGTCTTATAAGTGTGCTTGGTCCAGAGAGAGCTGACAGACTTAGGGAGCCTCTCTCTGGTCTAGATGGAAGCTCTGGGCCAGATGGGAGTGCTGGTCCAGATAAGAGTGCTGGCTGGATAGGAGCTGGGGGGCTGGACTCTGAGTTTCGGGACGTTCCTGGGGTCTCCTTATTTTGTCCAGATGGGAGCTCTTCTTGTCCAGATGGGAGTTCCTCTGGTCTCTGGTCCAGATGGGAGTTCCAGGGCAGGATGGAAGCTGGGGGCTGGTCTCTGATTCTTAGGAAGTGGCTGGGGTCTCTGGCAGATGGGTGTGGGGGCACGGTGTGGAGACTACAGGGTCTGCCTGCAGTCTTGGAAAAGGGGAGCCTTCCTGCAGGGCCCATCGATTGGCCAGAAACTGGGGCCAAGTTGGTCAGGTCCTCCCAGGATGGGCTGTGTCCAGCGGTGGGACCCAGGGGCAGTTGCCTCTCTGGCTATAACCCCAGGCACTCACCTCTGGTCCACATGGGAGTCCCAGGGTGGACAGGAGCTGGGGTTTGGTCTCTGAGTCTCAGGAAGGGCCTGGGGTCTCTCTGGTAGAGATGGGAGTTCCTCTGGACCACTGCAGGCCAATCTTATGGAAACATTTTCTCAATTGAGTCTTCCTCCTTTCTGATGACTCTAGCTTGTGTCAAGTTGACATAAAACTAGCCGTACATTTATATATATATAAATGTACATATATAGACTTTTTATCTAACATTTAAGCTTTGTTTAATCTTTTATTTATTTGTTTGTTTGTTTGTTTGTTTGTATGTTTGTTTTCCGAAGCTGAGGACCAAACCCAGGGCCTTGTGCTTGCTAGGCAAGCACTGTACCACTGAGCTAAATCCCCAACTCCTGTTTAATCTTTAAACCTTGCTGTAAAGTACATCCTCTGAGAAATAATAACATAAAAGCCACTGGATTTGTCTCATCAGTATAAAGACAGCTAACCACAACTTTCTCTTGAGAAGCCTTTACCCACATCTTGGGATTCTCTATTGTCATTTTCCCATGGGGCTTTCTGTGTACTTAATAAACTCACTAAATTTTCCTTATTTTGGCTCCTTCTCAATTTCTCTTCTGCAGTGTAGTCAAGGATCCAGTTTTATCTGGGTAAAGAAAGGAACTCCTAAGCCTGATGATGGCTGTGGTGGGCTATGTGTTCCTGTGGTTGCTGACACTGCCATACCTAGTCCTTCATCAGATTTTAAATTTGTTATTTGTCTTTGCATTATTTAATTGTCAGGGTTATATATACATATCTTGGCTACAACTCTCTTATTAGATATATGATTCATATATATTTTCTTCCATTCTGTCATTTTACTTTCTTGGTGGTATCACTGTTATTTTCCTTTGTTCCTTTTTTTATTTTTCATTTTTAGTAGGAATGACTATTGGATTGTATCAGAGGCTTTTTGAAATCTACAGCCTTTATGATGTTATTTGTATTAATTGGTCATTATGCTCAATTATATTGATATACAATTTGGGTCCATTTTTGTCTTCCTAGAATAATTGTTTAATAAAGGGAAATTTTGTGTGTGTGTGTGTGTCTATATCTGTGCACCACATTCATTCAATAGTCTGTGGAGGTGAGAAGAGGCATGGATCCCTTGGAACTGGAGTTACCAGGTCCTCTACAAAAGCAGTAAGTGCTCTTAACTGCTAGCTATCTCTCCAGCCCCAGTATATTAAAAACTTTTAAATATAGCTTATATAGTTATGTTCCAACATCTGGCCTGAAATCTATAATTTTGTTATAGTATTCTTTCATTTTCAGTCCTGACATGTGTAAAGAATATTCTATTTCCTCATTTTCCTTCTTGGTGGTAGCAAACCCAGTCTCCCGTGTGTGCTAGACTAGCATTCTACTATTGAGCTGTATTCCCAGCACTATTCTCTTTAAGTCTTTATTTTCTTTTACTGGTGTGCAATATTAAGTATATGGGGGGGGTATGTGTCATGGCACACATGACACATGCTTGTGTGAAGGTCAGAGGACAACTTTCAGGTATCTGTTCTTGCCTTTCCACTTTGTTTGAGACAGGGACTTTTTGCTGCTCTGTATGACAGAGTAGCTGCTTCAGGAGTTTCTGGAGAGTCTCCTGTATCTGCCTCCCATCTTTCCATAGAGGCATGGGGACCCCTGTTTTTACATAGTTCTGGGAAATCAGAACTCAGTTCTTTAGACTTGTGCAGTACTGTTTTTTACCTACTAAGCCATCTCCCTAGACATCCAGCACTATGTCCTAATGGAAGTCTGGATTTCGTAGTTATCTTTTAATTGTATTTTTCTGATTTTATAGGATTTTACTCAATAAAATTGCCTACCAAATTCTAGTTTTTAAAAGAGATTAAAGGGTCAGAGAGATGGTTCGGTGGTTAAGAGCACCGACTGCTCTTCCAGAGGACCAGGGTTTGATTCTAGCACCCAGCTGTTTCTAAGCTGTTTCTAGCTTAGAAACAGCTGTAACTCCAGTTCTACAGAGGTCTGATGCCCTCCTCTGTCGTCTATGAGTACTGCATGCACATGGTACACAGACAGACATGCAGATAAAACTCATAAAATAAAATAAGTAAATCTTTTTTAAAAGTGAGATCAGGGGTTTTGTTTTGTTTTTAATCCAGGTCACACATTTTTAAAGAAAATGAACACCTATAAAACGTTCCATGAATCCAAGAGCAAAGTGTATAGTTGTTCTTTTACGTCCACAAAGGATTGGTTCCACTCAAATCCATGGATGCTGAAGACCTTTATATAAAATAGGTAGGTATTTGCATTTTCCCAAATACTTTAGATAATCTCTTGATTATTTATAACACATTATCTTATGTAAATAGTTGTACAGCTATTGTTTTTGGAATAATAAGAAAAATGTCAGTACTTGTTCAATACAGGTGCAACTATGGTCAGCATACCTACATAGTATACACCAGCAACAATGCAGTGTTTTATTTCAGCACTTACACCTTAGTTTTGTAAGGAACTAGTCTTATTTTATGTGCTTCTTATTATATCTTGATATCTGGTGGAGTAAAAGACTGTTTAAAAGATTTGAACAGAAAGGGCTTCTTCCTTTCCTCTGGTGGCAGCCATCAGGTGAGCCAAGATGGGTGCATACAAATACATCCAGGAGCTATGGAGGAAGAAGCAGTCCGACGTGATGCGCTTTCTCCTGAGGGTCCGCTGCTGGCAGTACCACCAGCTCTCGGCACTGCACTGGGCTCCCTGCCCCACCTGGCCTGATAAAGCACGAAGGTTGGGATACAAGGCCAAGCAAGGTTATGTCATATACAGGATTCGTGTCCGCCGTGGTGGCCGCAAACGCCCAGTTCCTAAGGGTGCAACTTACGGCAAGCCTGTCCATCATGGTGTTAACCAGCTAAAGTTTGCCTGAAGCCTTCAGTCTGTTGCTGAGGAGAGAGCTGGATGCCATTGTGGGGCTCTGAGAGTCCTGAATTCTTACTGGGTTGGCGAAGATTCCACATATAAATTTTTTGAGGTTATCTTCATTGATCCATTCTGTAAAGCCATCAGAAGAAAGCCGGACATGCAGTGGATCACCAAACCAGTCCACAAGCACAGGGAGATGTGTGGGCTGACATCTGCTGGCCGCAAGAGCCGTGGCCTTGGATAGGGCCACAAGTTCCACCACACAGTTCTCGCCGCGCAGCCTGGAGAAGGCGCAATACTCTGCAGCTCCACCGTTACCGCTAATACACATAATGTTTGTAAAATTCATACCCAATAAACAATTTAGGACCGTCAAAAAAAAAAAAAAAGATTTGAACAGAGTTGTGTGGAATGGTTCTCATCTGTAATCCCAGCCTTCAGCAGGCTGATATAGAACTGTTGAGTGTGTGCAAGGCTTGCACTTCATAGCTACTTCAAGGCCAACCCTGTCTCAAAAAACTGGGGGAAAAAAGAAACCCCCCCCAAACAAAACTAAAAAACCACCAAAATCAAATCTAAACAATAACAGAAAACTTGGGCTACAGTAAAATCAAGTCCTTCTGTTTACCAGCAGACAAAGTTAAGAGGTACAAAATTGAAACCAAGTCACAGTGGGAGAAGATAACTGCAATATATGTAGTAGACAAAGGATTGCTATCTCAACTATATCTAGAGTTTCAATACATCATTAAGAAAAGGTGAGCCAGGCGGTGGTGGCGCACACCTTTAATCCCAGCACTTGGGAGGCAGAGGCAGGTGGATCTCTGTGAGATCGAGGCCAGCCTGGGCTTGGTTGGTACCAAGTGAGTTCCAAGAAAGACTCAAAGCTACACAGAGAAACCCTGTCTCCAAAAACCAAAAAAAAAAAAAAAAAAAAAAGAAAGAAAGAAAGAAAAAGAAAAAAAAGAAAAAGAAAAAAGAAAAGAAAAAAGAAAGGGTGAGAAAATAAGGAACAACAATAACCTCACAAAGATCTAAATAGTAAATGAACAAAATATAAACTATAAAGTTGTGGCGGCATTCCTGCTGAGCTGCACCTAGCCTGTCTCCAGAGAGTAGCATCTAGCCCTGATCCATCTTCTTTCTTTCTTTTTTCTTTTTTCTGTTTTTTTTTTTTGGGGGGACGCGGGGGTTGAGACAGGGTTTCCTTATGTAGCTTTGTACCTTTCCTGGAACTCACTTGGTAGACTAGGCTGGACTCGAACTCAGATATCTGCCTGGCTCTGCCTCCCAAGTGCTAAGATTAAAGGCATGGACCACCAACACCTGGCCTGATCCATCTTTTGTTTAGCTGATACCTTTTGTTTACCTTGTTGCCCTCCACGTGAATCTTATCTCAGAGTTTCCCAAGGATACAAAGGCCTATGCAAAACTTGATTCAGGGAAACCCAGAAAACCGTGGTACCTGAGAAATCGAGGAATTTGCACTTGGCATTGTATTGTTGGGAGCTCCTTTCAGGTTGTTTTGATCATATGGATATTAACTGGCCAAACTGTAATGGAGAGAAATAAAAATGCCTGAGGCCAAGGGAAGATGCTTCAGTCCTTCGAGGCTGAACCCCCCCCCCTGCAGCCATGAAAGGCTAGATTCATTCTTAAGATGCCTCTGAATCTTCATTCCACGGATCTGTGTGAACCCATACACCCATATCATGACCACACAGTTATACAAAGTAATCTCCATGCCCTCTAGAAATTAGTAAAATGCATAAAGAAAAAGAACAAACAAATAAATCAATAAAAATAGACAGTTTTGGAATGGGCCTCCCACAATGGACAAGTCTTTTCAGCGAGTGGTGTTAGATCATCTCAAATTATAACCAATCCATAAATAAATTCATATTTCTATTTCTCTACATATTATGTCCTCTTCTTCTAAAAAGGATGAGCATTTGAACTCAGAGCCAGGCTGTATGGACAGGGCTCCAGTAACAATACCACACACCGAAAACCCTTCCTAGATTTGATTTTTTTTGTTGTTTTAACAATACAACTTCAAATGTATTATCATTAGAGAGGTATGCGGATGTGTGTGATGTCAGAAGACAATTTTTGGTAGTTGGTTCTCTCCTTCCACACTTAAATGGGTTCAGAGGATCAAACTTAGGTCTTTAGAGTTGCACAGAGAGTACTTCTACCATTAAGACATCTTGTCAACTCATTAGTAAAACATTTACAAGAGCACATTAAATATCTTTATGACTTTGCTATAGATAAAGATTTTCAGAAAAGACATGAATACCAACCACAAAGGGAAAATGATAAAAAGAATATGGCATACTTTTGCACAATTCTTTGCATTGTTATGTACACTTGATAGGAAAAGATTATGTAAAAAGTCATATTTCTGTCACCTCCTATAGTTCATGTTGACCTTTTAAAACTTGCTTGTTTAATACATGTCCTTTTTTGTAATATTGAGGCTTGAACCTAGAACACTGTATATGCTATGCAAGTGCTCTACCACTGAGCTACATCCCCAGCTCCCATTTATCAAATTTTCAAATACACTAAAATAGTAACTGTAATCCTTCTATAAATAGCAATCTATAACTACATGCATAACTACAGGCATGTACCCTTTGACCCACAGCTCACCATTTCCTTTCTTTTACTGCCTCTTAGTCTCTGCACAGCAAAAGAAAGAATGAATAAAATTAAAAGTCAGCCTATGGATCAGGAAAAAGATTATAAGCCAAATATCTGATAATGGGTAAAATCCAGACTATATAAGCAACTCATAAAATGCAGTATCAGAAAACCAAATAACCTGAGTGTAAAACATGTAAAAGATCTGAATTCACATTTTTTCAAAGAAAATGCAAATATAATCAACAGGTACGTGAAAGGGGTTTTGTTTTGTTTTGTTGGGGGGGTGTTTTTTTGGGGGGTGTTTGTTTGTTTGTTTGTTGAAAAAGGGTTTCTCTGTGTAGTTTTGGTACCTGTCCTGGAACTCACTCTGTAGACCCGGCTACCTCTGCCCCCGAGTGCTGGGAATAAAAGCATGAGCCACCACCGCCCAGCTGAAAGGGTATTTTTATGGTGAAAAAAAAAATGTGTATTTAGAATTAGCCAGCTGAATTCAGTTTGGATGATCCCAATTTTGTTGGCAACATCCAGAGCATCATAAACAGGAGCCAACTGAATATGTGCCTTCTCCTCTGCATCAGGCCTTATAATGGTATTGACTTTGGCCACATCAGTGTCATAGAGTTTCTTCACTCCTATTTGATCTGATGCTTGTTGCCCTTGGCATCCACAATGAATGCATTGATTCTATCTTCTTCATGGCTGACTCAGTGGTCAGGGAGAATTGGATGATGGCATAGTGGTCAAGCTTGTTTCTCCTGGGTGCACTCTTTCGAGGGTATTTGGGCTGCTTCTGGAGCCACAAGGTGTGGGCAGCTAGAAGATGGGTGACATGCAGATCTTTTTGTGGCCATGAATGTTTTTTTGGCCACTGCCTTGTTGGCATTCAAGGCTTTCACTTTGGCTTCAGCTTGGTGAGGAGCAGAAGCTTTCTTCTTTGCTTTTGGTACCATCTGGGCTAATTGACCATAAAAAGGTATTTAATGTCACTATTTATCTAAGAAGTACAAGTGGTGTGGAGAAAATAACAAATGTTGGTGAAAGTGTGAAGAAAATAGAACCTTTGTACATGCTGATGGAATTTGGTATATAATGCAAAATAAAATAAAACTGGGCATGGTGAACATTCCTGTAATCTCAGCACTTAAGAATTAGAGGCAAACTCAGGCTTGGTGGCACACACCTTTAATCCCAGCACTTGGGAGGCAGAGGCAGGCAGTTCTCTATGAGTCTGAGGCCAGCCTGGTCTACAGAGCAAGTTCCAGTACAGCCAGGGCTACAGAGAAACCTGTCTCCAAAAAAAATTTTTTTAAGAAGGAGGAGGAAAGAAGAGGAGGAGGGAAAAGCTGGAGAGATGGCTCATTGGTAAGAGCACATACTGCTTTTCCACAGGACCAGAGTTTGATTCTCAGAAACAACATTGGAGTGATTCACAACCAACTGTAACTAATTCTAGCTCCAAGGGATCTGACTCCTGTAGCCTTCGTGGGCACGTGCACACACATACACATGCTCACACAATAGCCACACATAATTAGAAATAATACAAAACTGTTTTTTAAAAGTAGAAGGAAGAAGACTGGGAGTCTGAGGCCAGATGGAGCTGTATAATGAGATGAGAACCTTGCTCACAAAAAGAAAAAAAAAGAGGAAAGAAAAGAAGGAAGGCAAAGCAAAAGAAGAAAACAAACAAATCCAAGGAATATGGAATAAGTTAAAATACCTGCAAGGTGGTGGTGGCACACGCCTTTAATCTCAGCACTCTGGAGATCTCTTTGAGTTTGAGGCCAGCCTGGTCTACCAAGTGAGTTCCAGGAAAGGCTCAAAGCTACACAGGGAAACCCTGTATTGAAAAACCTAAATAAATAGAAATACCTTATGAGCCAGCATACATATATATATATAATTCCAAAGGAAATGAATCAATATATTGAAGATACTGGTGCTATCTTGTTTATCTTAGCACTATTTACAATAGCTAAGATATAGAATCAACCTGAGTATACACTACCAAATGGATAAAGAAAATCTGAGGTGTGTACCAAGTGATATGAAGTAGTATTTTTGCCTGCCAAGTGTGTGTCAGGTTTAATTAATTTCTTTGTTGTTGTTGTTGTTGTTTTTAATTTTTCGAGATAGGGTCTCTCTGTGTAACACTCCTGGCTATTCCAGAACTTGTTTGTAAACTAGGCTGGCCTCGAACTCACAGAGATCTGCCTGCCTCTGCCTCCAAAGTGCTGGGATTAAAGGCATGCACCACCACCGCCCAGCAAGTTTAACTCATTTTATGCATTCACATGGTTATCAGAATCCTCAGGAAAATGATATATTAAAAATTAATTACGGGGGCTGGAGAGATGGCTCAGAGGTTAAGAGCACTGGCCGCTCTTCCAGAGATTCTGAGTTCAATTCCCAGCAACCACATGGTGGCTTACAACCATCTATAATGGGATCTGATTCTCTCTTCTAGTGTGCTTCAGGTCACTCACATACATAAAATAAATATTAATAAAATAATATAAAAGTTAATTATGAGCAAGTCCAGCTAGGAGCCTATTTCTTACTGTATTTGTCTAATCAGGAGAGAGAAACTACACATTATTTTGAATGAAGAAAATTTAACATAAAGATTTTTAGATATAGTGAGATTGCTGTAACAAAATATTAACTAATAAAGAACCCTAAACAATAAAGAAATAGTAGACACAAGGCATAGTCAATTTCTCTAGGGCTATGTGTTAGTCAATTATCTATTAAATACTTCCCTAGGAGTAACATAAAGAAAAGACTAAGGTAGTCTGCCTGGAATAAATAGTATGTGCCACTCTGTTCACACTCCATGATTGGGAAAAAAAAAGTGGTTGAGCAGTGGTGGCACACACCTTTAATCCTAGGACTTGGGAGGCAGAGGCAGGTGGATCTCTAAGAGTTTGAGGCCAGCCTGGTCTGCAGAGCAAGTTCCAGGACAGGCTCCAAAGCTACACAGAGAAACTCTGTCTCGAAAAAATTAAAAAAAAAAAAAAAAAAGTGAAACTCTTAAATGTAGACCCAACTACATTCTGTTAGCATGAAAGAAGAGAAGATATCTTGATACAAATTCTTGCAAATTCTGCCTTGTCTGACTTTCCCTCTCTCCCCTTATTAGCATCTTGATCTTCAGCATATCATATAACTAGTCTGCCACAGTTTTCTCATCTATAAACCACAATTGATATTGACCTCCACTTCATAGGGCCCTCGCTTAGCACAGTGTCTATTGTATCATATGTGAAATTAAATCATTTGCATATATTAAATGTCCCATAAAATTGTTATTATATTATTGGCATTATTATTATTGTTATTAATACTATTATTATCATATTGTGTTAGGGACCAAGATGTCAGGAACCAAACATGAACCATGGAAAGTACTAGCTAGGCCAGAAAACAAGTCATAAGCCTTCCCAGAGCAGTAACCAGAGGCCCCCAAAGATAAGAGAACATCCCACAGTCAGGTGCCATGACAACCGAACGTAAAGAGCATTCCATGGTCAGGTAGCCTAGCAACAGAATAAATGGCCCCTGACCAGTGACCTTAGCTGACATCTTGCAATTGCACGATCTGCCTCACACGTCTTGCACCCCTTCCATGTTCTGCATGCCCCTTTTCCCTTCCCTCCTTCCTTCCCCCTCCCCTCCTATGCTATATAAGCCTTGCTGAAGAAAATAAAATCTGCAGCTTGATCAGAATCTTGTCTTGCTGTAGACTTTCGTATCCCATCTCTTTCTTTCGCTCCCACAGGTGGGTTGCCCCCGTTGAAACCCCGCTGGCTGGGGCATCTGGCACCCAACGTTGGGGCTCGACCCTTGCCTCGTTGGGAGTTGAACGTCCTTCTCCAGGAAAGTCCAGACGTCTAGTGGAGATTTGAAGTGATCGCCCGTCGAGACCGCCTGACTCTGCGTCCCAGTGATCTGGAGGAGAGCCGGAAGGACGAGGTGAGTCTGAGCTATAGACTTCACCATGGGACAGGGAACTTTCTCAGGACTTGTTTGTAAAGGGCGTTAAAGATGCCCTCCAGACATGAGGGATAAGGGTTGGTAATAAAAAGACCTCATACAATTCTTTAGTCACTTAGAGGACTGTTGTAACTGTTTTCCCCAAGAAGGGAGGATTGATGACAAATGCTGAAAAAAGGGAGGGCAGCCAGTGGCTCTGGCATGGTGTGATGTGTGCAGTGTGTTTGTGTGTGCATGTGTGTGTGTGTGTAGAGGTGGAGGGGGGAGGGAGCTGAGAGGGCACAGGAATGAGAGCGTGTGGCATCTCTCCGAAGCTCCTTCGAATGGGTGGAAAGAGCCTAGCCACCTCTGTTAAAAGGGCGCGGTGGCGGCGGCAGCCAGGGCTGCAGAGTCTGGTTGTTGGTGAAGTGACTTTGCTGCTTCTCTCCCCACCCACCCCGGCTTGGGAGGCTGGTCTCATTTGGGGCCTTCGTCTATATCAGGCATCACCTTTATCATTAAACTATTAAAATAGCCTGTTGATTCCCTTAACCCTGTTGCCATCGGTCCAGCCTGTTAATTCCCCTAATGCTGTTGCCATAGGTCCCAACTCTCTTCTTGGCAACAATGATTTTCTTACAACCAATATATCTCAGACATCCACGGGTTTTTCTCCCACGTTCCCACGTTCCCACCTCCCCCACCAACTACCAAAGATATGATTACCACCCTTATCGCAAAAACCTACCAGGTACTTAATACCTCCAAGCCGGATTTGGTTGACTCCTGCTGGCTTTGCTATCATTCTGCCCCACCGTTTTATGAAGGAGTGGCTGTTGATTTAGATTTCTCCTTAACCACTGACCCACATGATTGTCGCTGGCAACAGCCACCCACATCTCGCCTTACACTCTCCCAAGTTATGGGCTCAGGCCGCTGCCTTGTCACCCAAGGCGCTATCATTCCCCCTGTTTATCAACCACTTTGCAATGTCACAGACAACCTAAGTACTTCCCTTAAGTCTGGATATCTTCTCCCTGCCAATGATACTTGGTGGGCCTGTACTGATGGCCTAACACCATGCATTTCTCTTCATTTAAATAATCCCTCTGCCCCCTTATTTTGCATATTGGTTCAGCTTATCCCTAGGCTAACCTATTATTCTCCAGATCAATTCTCTGGAAGATGGGAAGAGAAGACTCTGGCAGAGATGGCTGCCCTCGCCCCCCCCCCATCACTCGAAAAGGGAGCCTGGCTGGGGCAATATTGTCTCTTCTATTTCTCTGTGCTCATTATATCTGACTACATAGACTCCTGTCCTAATTATTCTTTGTCATTTTTACTTTTTAGTTGAGGATATTAGGGAAACAACAGAATTTTTTGGAGACGTTTAATTCAGTGGAATTAAATAGTGGTGAAAGATTTGATCAGTCTACAGAAAAAGATTCATTGTGTTCCATTATAGAAGAAATGTATCAAGATAATGACCAGTTAGAAAAAATACCAGAAAATTGGTTTAATTCTTTAAGTCATCGTGTTAAGGAACTGATTAAGGACAGAAGCTGTGAATGTCAAAATATTGAGGGGGGGGGGAAAGAATGCATGAAACTACCAACCTTGTCCCCTCAGTTAAAAGGTTCCACAATTGTGACAAATTTGCAAACAATTTGGAGCATACATTAAACTTATATAATCCTAATGGAAGAACTCAACGAAAACTTCATTATTACTAAAACTCTTATGCAGGTTTATAATGAAAAAGAGAAAGTGGGCCAGAAAAAGTACAAAGTTTGTAGAGAAAAGCAGCACTAGGAAGCTTAAGGTTACAGCCAAGGCTTGTACCAAAAGAGAGGTTAGAACTGTTGAGAAGATTAGTTCTCCTGGTCTTCAGTGGAACAACGGAAAGGGTGTCCTCAAGGAAAGACCCTACCCACCTAAACTCCAGCTTATGAAAGGAGAAAACCTAAAAGGTTTGCTTCTAGAAAGTAGTTGCTTCAACATAGTAAAACTACTGCTAATGTGGTCGAAGAGGGGGAGGGTCCATTCCAAGCTGGCATCTGAACTAGGCAGTGCTCTCTATATGGTACTTTATACTATGTGGCATTTGAGACCTAAGAGATGCAGGAGTGAATGAATCATTCATCCTGTATTGTTTCAGAGTCACTGTGGCCAAGCAACAGGTGGCAAGGAAACTTTGTGTGGCCCTGAGAGGGCAGGAGGCCTTTCAACCTTGTGTGAAGCTGTGAACATAAAGCCTGCATTGCGGTGGAGAGCTCAAGATGCTAAAGATACCAGAACCATGAGACATCTGCCAAGGACAGCTGTGTACAAGGAGTGGAACCAGCACAAGAGGAAGATGTAAATTGTAGGCAACAAAGCTGGAGAGAGCTAGGTTATCTAACCCTTTGCACCTAATGTTCCAGACATGGAGCTACAAGTTCTAAACATGGAGCTACAGGAGTTGGTGTTTGCCCTATTGGGTTTTAGTCTTACTTTGGTCAAGTATCTCCTCACTCTGGCCCCCATTCCTCCTTTAAAGAACAGGACTATATAGTCTGCCATTTTATGTTGGAAATATATACTTGCTTTTTATTTTACAGAGGGGTACAGTTAAGAGATTGCCTTGAGTCTCAAAAGAAACTTTGGACTTTTAAATAATGATTGTACTGTGAAAGACTAGAGAGACTTTTATAGTAGGACTAAGTGCATTTTTCATTAAGATATGGCCATGAGACTATAGGGACCAGGAAGTGAAATGTGGTGGTTTAAATGAGAAATGTTCCCTATGGACTCAGGTATTTGAATAATTAGTCCCCAATTGATGGTGTTGCTTGAGGGGGTGTTATGAAATCTTTATATGATGTGACCTTGCTGGAAGACGTATGTCCCTGGGGCAGGCTTTGAAAACTTAAAGCTTTACCTGACATCTGGTTCACTCTCTGCTTTGTGTTTGCAGATGAAAATGTGATCTCTTGCTGGGCGGTGGTGGCTCATGCCTTTAATCCCAGCACTCAGGAGGCAGAGGCAGGTGGATCTCTGTGAGTTCCAGGCCAGCCTGGTCTACAAGGCGAGTTCCAGGAAAGATGCAAAGCTACACAGAGAGACCCTGTCTTAAAAAAAGAAAGAAAGAAAGAAAGAAAGAAAGAAAGAAAGAAAGAAAGAAAGAAAGAAAGAAAGAAAGAAAGAAAGAAAAAGAAAATGTGATCTCTCAGCTTCTTGCTCTGGCCAATTGCTGTCATGCCCTTCTCACCAGTATGGATGATACCTCTAGAACCATAAGCTCAAATAAACTCTTCCTTCTATAAGCTTCTCCTGGTCACTGTATTTTATATGCCAACATAAACTCACTATCACACCTGGAAACCACAGTTGAAACCACATTAGCCATAGTTGGAAAGAGGAGTGCTTGGTGCTGCAACCACTGTACAGGGGGAGTATGTTTAAAAGACTATGACTTGAGCAAGAAGGGAAGCAATGCCAAGTACTCTTCAGTCAATTTGAAATACAAATTTCAACCTCCCCACATCAACCTTTTGCTTAGCGCTCTTAAGTATCCTGACTACATTTGTTTGGAGGGTCATTATATTTTTTTAGTTCCAAATTTCCCTTGTTTCTTTTTTTTTTCCTTTTTTTTATTTATTATATTTGTGTTTTAATTTTACACATCAGCCATGGGTTCCCCTGTTCTCCCCCATCCTGCCCCACCCCCACCTTCCCCCCAGCCCTTCCCCTCCATTCTCATCTCATCCAGGACCAAGACTCCCCTGGGGATTCATTTAAACCTGGTGAAAGACCCCAGAAGAGATCTCCCTTCAGGAGAGACCCCCGGCTCAATGAGCACGCATCGACCACCGATCAGATGCAACAGCACGAGGTTTATTCAAACACAGGTACCTGGGGCAACAAAGCCTCTCGGAAGACCAGCGCGCCTCTGGGTTGGTGGGATGGGTTTTTATAGCAAGAAGGCGGGAAAGCATTAGTCAAAGGGTTCTGATTGGATAATTTAAACAAGGCGCAAATGGTTACAAAGCTCTGATTGGACAATTCAAGTGAGGCGCGAATATATAAGCATAAATCAAATGGGGCGTGGATTCAGGCTCAGGGCGGTTTGTGGGTTTCCTTGGTAACCAGATATGTGTGTTGACTCAACCCCTATCTAGAATTCCAGCTGCTCTGGTTGCCTTCTAGCTGAATTCCTTTGTTCCCCTACGTGCCTCACAAGCTAGGGGGTTTGCACAACAGGGCATTGCTTATCGGCTATCTGGGCTGCGGTGGGGCCATTCTATTTCCTGGAACTGTCTTTTGTTCCCTTATAAGCCTTGCAAACATAGCATTACTATAGGGGTGCCGGGGGGGTCTTTCACTGGTGGATTCAGTACAAGCAGGTCCAGTCCCCTCCTTCCAGGCTGAGCAAAGTGTCCCTGTGTAAGCCCAAGGTTCCAAACAGCCAGCTCATGCACTAAGGACAGGTCCCAGTCCCACAGCCTGGATGCCTCCCAAACAGTTCAAGCTATTCAGTTGTCTCACTTATCCAGAGGGCCTGCTCCATCCAGCTGGGGGCTCCACAGCCATTGGTTCATAATTCATGTGCTTCCATTTGTTTGGCTATTTGTCCCTGTGCTTTTCCAATCTTGGTCTCAACAATTCACGCTCTTACAGTCCCTCCTCTTTCTCAACAATTGGACTCCTGGAGCTCCACCTGGGGCCTGGCTGAGGATCTCTGCATCCACTTCCATCAGTTATTGAATGAGAGTTCCATCAAAACCTTTACAGTGTTTGGCCATCTGATCACCAGACTAGGTCAGATCAGGCTTTCTCTCAACCATTGCCAGCAGTCTAGAGAGGATGTATCATTGTGGATTTCTGGGGACCTCTCAAGCACTCTGCCTATTCCTGTTCTCATGTGGTCATCATTTATCATGGTCTGTTATTCCTTCTTCTCGCTTTCTGTTCTTGATCCAGCTGGGCTCTCCTGCTCCCCTAAGCTTTCTTTCCCTCAAAACTTGCCCTTCATTACTCCCACTGTCGTCCAGGTTGTTCATGTAGATCTCATCCATTTCTCTGTCATTGGGTGATCCCTGGGTCTTTCCTATGGTCCCATTTTCTAGGTAGCCTCCCTGGAGTTGTGTAGCAGTCTAGTCATCTTTGTTTTACATCTAGTATCCTACTATGAGTGAATACATACCATGTTTGTCTTTCTGAGTCTGGGTTACCTCACTCAGGATGATTTTTTCTAGATCCATCCATTTGCCTGCAAACCTCATGATGTCATTGTTTTCCTCTGCTGAGTAGTACTCCATTGTGTATCTGTACCATATTTTCTTTATCCATTCTTCAGTTGAAGGGCATCTAGGTTGTTTCCAGGTTCTGGCTATTACAAATATTGCCGATATGAACATAGCTGAGCAAATGTCCTTGTGGTATGATTGAGCATTCCTTGGGTATATGCCCAACAGCTGGGTCTTGGGGGAGATGGATTCCCAATTTTCTAAGGAAGTGCCATATTGATTTCCAAAGTGGCTGTACAAGCTTGCATTCCCACCAGCAGTGGAGAATTCACCATGCTCCACATCCTCTCCAGTATAAGCTGTCTTCTGTGTTTTTGATGTTAGCCATTCTGACAGGTGTAAGGTGGTATCTCAGAGTCATTTTGATTTGCATTTCCTGGATAATTAGGGATGTTGAGCATTTCCTTAAATGACTTTCAGCCATTTAAGCCATTCCTTGGTTGAGAATTCTCTGTTTAGTTCTATAGCCCATTTCTTAATTGGACTGTTGGGCATTTTGATATCTAATTTCTTGAGTTCTTTATATATTCTGGATACCAGCCCTCTGTCAGATGTGGGGTTGGTGAAGACCTCTTCCCATTCTGTAGGCTGTCACTTTGTCTTGTTGACCATGGCCTTTGCTCTACAAAAGCTTCTCAGTTTCAACAGGTCCCATTGATTGATTGTTTCTCTCAGTGTCTGTGCTACTGGTGTTATATTTAGAAAGTGATCTCCTATGCCAATGTGTTCAAGACTACTTCCTAATTTCTCTTCTATCAGGTTCAGAGTAACTGGATTTATGCTGAGGTCTTTGATCCACGTGGACTTACGTTTTGTGAATGGTGACAGATATGGATCTATTTGCGGCCTTCTACACATTGACATCCAGTTATGCCAGCACCATTTGTTGAAGATGCTTTCTTTTTTCTATTGTACATTTTTTGGCTTCTTTGTCAAAAATTATATGCTCATAGGTGTCCAGGTTAATGTCAGAGTCTTCAATTCAATTCCATTGGTCCACATGTCGGTTTTTATGCCAGTACCAAGCTGTTTTTATTACTGTAGCTCTATAGTAGAGCTTGAGGTCAGGGATTGTGATGCCTCCAGAGGTTGTTTAATTGTACAGGATCCTTTTTCCTATCCTGGATTTGTTTTTCCATATGAAGTTGAGTATATTCTTTCCAGGTCTGTGAAGAATTGTGTTGGTAATTTGATGGGGATTGTGTTAAATCTGTAGATTGCTTTTGGTAAGATTGCCATTTTTACTATGTTAATCCTGCCTATCTATGAGCATGGGAGAGCTTTCCATTTTCTGACATCTTCTTCAATTTCTTTTTTCAGGGACTTAAAGTTCTTGTCATATAGGTCCTTCACATGCTTAGTTAGAGTAACCCCAAGGTATTTTATATCATTTGTGGCTATTGTAAAGGGTGATGTATCTCTGATTTCCTTCTCAGCCTGTTTGTCTATTGTCTATAGGAGGGCTACTGATTTTTTTTTAGTTGATCTTGTATCCTGCTCTGTTGCTGAAGGTGTTTATAAGCTGTATCAGTTCCTTGGTTGAATTTTTGGGGTCACTCATGTATACTACCATGTCATCTGCAAATAGGGAAAGCTTGACTTCTTCCTTTCCAATTTGTATCCCCTTAATCTCCTTATGTTTTCTCATTGCTCTGGCTAGAACTTCAAGTGCTATATTGAATAAATATGGGGAGAGGGGACAGCCTTGCCTTGTTCCTGATTTTAGTGGAATTGCCTTGAGTTTCTCTCCATTTAATTTGATGTTGGCTGTTGGCTTGCTGTAGATTGCCTTTATTATGTTTAGGTATGTTCCCTGTATTCCTGATCGCTCCAAGACCTTTATCATGAAGGGGTGTTGGATTTTGTCAAAGGCCTTTTCTTCGTCTAGTGAGATGATCATGTGTTTTTTTTTTCTTTGAGTTTGTTTATATGGTGTATTACATTGACGGACTTTCATATGTTGAACCACCCTTGCATCCCTGGGATGAAGCCTACTTGATCATGGTGGATAATTGTTTTGATGTGTTCTTGGAGTCTGTTTGCCAGTATTTTATTGAGTATTTTTGCAACAATGTTCATGAGGGAGAAGGGCTAGGTTCTGGTGATATTGTATTGCTCTTTATTTTGTTGTATGTACTTCTGCTTTGACATCTGCCCATCTCCTCATGGAGTCCTTCTTGGTCTTATCAGTGCACTTAGTCCAGACAGAGCTGACAGATTTAGGGAGCCTCTCTCTGGTCCAGATGGAAGTTCTGGGCTGGATGGGAGCTCTGGTCCAGATGAGAGTGCTGGCCGGATGGGAGCTGGGGGCTGGACTCTGAGTCTCAGAAAGTCCCTGGGGTCTCCTTATCTTGTCCAGATGGAAGCTCCTCTTGTCAAGATGGGAGTTCCAGGGCAGGATGGAAACTCTGGTCCAGATGGGAGTTCTGGGGCAGATGGGAGCTAGGGGCTGGTCTCTGAGTCTCAGGAAGTGGCTCTGGTCCAAATGGGAGTTCTGGGGCAGGATGGAAGGTGGGGGCTGGTTTCTATGTCTCCAGAAGTGGCTGGGGTCTCCAGCAGATGGGTGCGGAGGCAGGGTGTGGAGATTGTAGGGTCCACTGGGGGGTTTTGGAGAGGGGGCACCTTCCTGGTGGGGATGGGGGGGTCCTACCCTCTGGCCAGAACCTGGGGCCCAGTTGGGTAGGTCTTCCCCAGAGTGGCTGGTGTCCAGGGATGGGACCTAGGCTCAGAGCTCTCTGGGTGTGACCCCAGGCACTCACCTCTGGTCTAGATGAGAGTTCCGGGGCAGATTGGAGCTGGGGGCTGATCTCTGAGTCTCAGGAAGTAGCTGGGGTCTCGGGCAGATAGGTGTGGGGACAGAGTGTGGAGATTGCAAGATCTGCCTGCAGTCTTGGAAAAGGGGAGCCTTCTGGCAGGGTCTGCCACCAAATGGCTGGAAACTGGGGCCAAGTTGGGCAGGTCCTCCTGGGATGGCTGGTGCCCAGGGGTGGGACCTAGAGGCAGGGGCCTCTCTGACTATAACCCCAGGCACTCACCTCTGGTCCAGATGGGAGTTCTGGGGCAGGATAGAAGCTGGGGGCTGGTTTCTAAGTTCCAGAAGTGGCTGGAGTCTCCAGCAGATGGGTGTGGGGGCAGGGTATGGAGGTTGTAGGGTCCACTGGAGGGTCTTGGAGATGGGGAACCTTCCTGGTGGGGGTGGGGAGGGTCCTGCCCTATGGCCAGAACCTGGGGCCCAGTTGGGCAGGTCTTCCCCAGAGTGGCTGGTGCCCAGGGCTGGGACCTAGGTGCGGAGCTCTCTGGGTGTGACCCCAGGCACTCACCTCTGGTCCAGGTGCCCTTGTTTCTTAAAATTTGTATCTTATGTTTGCTGATGCCTTCTTTGTTGAAACTTTTTATCATTTATTTCAAGTTTGTTCATATTTGCACCCCGGGACAATTTTATAATGTATGTTTCCACATTTAAAAATAATTCTATGTAATTTTGGTGTCCACATGTATTATATTTTCCATTTAATTTGGAGTCTTTCTGATTTGTAGTTAGATGCACTGATATTCTTTTTTATTATCATTGCTTTAAAGAGCATATAAAATATTAGGGTTTTATAGAATTTTCATACATAAATACCATTTTGTTCGTGTTACCTCCAAAGCACCTTCCCTCTGCCCTGTCTGGTCCCCTTTCTTCCCTCAAATAGTCCCCCTCCTGCTTTCATGTTTCATGTCACACACACACACACACACACGCATGTTTTTTAAGATCGTGAAACTTCTAAAGAGGCCATAGTAATTGTATATACAAAACAACTAGGCCTTAAAAGAACAATCAAAACACAAACCAAAAAAAAAATTTCCCCCAAACAAAGACAAGCAAACCAGCCCACAGTCAGGAATACCATAATCCCAGTACAGGACCATCAGAATCTAGGCATCATCATAGAGACCAAAGCTACTCTTCTGGTGACTAGAGAGGGTTCAACAGAGTGATGGAGCTGATCAAGCATCAGCAGACATCTCTATGAGGACTCATGAGGGTCAAAGGCATCATGCTGAGGTGGCTAGTGTGACATCATTTGAAACCATGATGAGTTGTTGTTGTTATTGTTTTGTTTTTACCTTGGTGAGGTCTAATGAAGGCTGGGGCTCCTGAGGTTAGTACACTGCTCTAGAGGACAAGTAAACATCAGCATATGCAATGATAGATGGGTAAAGGAGCTGTTTTATGTGTATGTGTGCAGCATGTGTTTAGGTGAGCATGTGTATGGAGGCCAGAGGTCAACCTCTGATGTCAGTCCTCAATTTTTTTATTAAGAAAAATTTTTTTTCATTCATTTTACACACCAAATCAAAGATCCCCCTCTTCCCTCCTCCCACCCCCTCACGCTCCTCCTCTCATCCCACCCACCACTCCCCCCCACAAGAAGGCAAGGGCCTCCCATGGGGAGGCACATCCAGTAGAGGCAAGTCCAAGCCCTTCCCCCTGCCTCAAGGCTGCATCGAGGCATCCCATCATAGGTAATGGGCTCTAAAAAGCACACTCATGCACCACAGATGGATTCTGATCTTACCACCAGGGGGCCCTCCAAACAGATCAAGCTACACAACTGTCTCTCCATGCGTAAGGCCTAGTCCAGTCCCATGCAGGCTCCACAGCCATTGATCCAACTTTCATGAGTTCCTACTAGTTTGGTTTGGTTGTCTCTGCAGGCTTCCCCATCATGATCCTGATGCACTTGCCCATAGAACCCCTCTTCTCTCTCTTTGACTGGACTCCTGGAGTTTGGTTGTAGATCTCTGCATCTGCTTCCATCAGTCATTGGAGAAAAGCTCTGTGATGTCAGTCCCCAATTTAAAAAAAATTATTACATTTGTGTGTGTATGTGTTTGTGTGTGTGTGTGTGTGTGTGTGTGTGTGTGTGTGTGTGTGTGTGTGTTGCTTGTTAATCAGTGCGCCTGTGCCATGGTGCATCTATGGAGTTCAGAGTACAATTTGCATGAGTTGGTTCTCTCCTACAACATGGGTCTTAGGGAACCAAACTCAGATTGTCTGGCTCAGCAGCAAGCATCTTTACCCACTGAGCCATTTAGCTGATCCCTACCTTGTTTTTGAAATAAGGTTTCTTACTGAGAAACGGGGATTGCTGGACAGGGAGCCCCAGTAATCCACCTGTCCCCACATCCCCAGCATTAATATTACAAGTATATACCACCATGCTGGTCTTTTATATGAGTGTTAGGGATCAAACTCAGGTCCTCCTCATGCTTTTGAGGCAAGCATTTTACCAATGGAGCTATCTCCTCAGTCCTAAGACAAACTATATTTAGTAGTAGCTAATAGCTAACCAGCAAAGGAAGATTAAAGGTTAATGTGGAGTAGGTAGACACTGAGCTAAGTTTTCATGAAGATCAAACACTGTACCTATATATAAGTTTAGCATACATAGCAGAAACACTAATATACAATGGAAGATGTTTTAATTAAGAAACATGAAAGTTGGGCGGTGGTGGTGCTTGCCTTTAATCCCAGTACTTGGGAAGCAGAGGCAGGCTGATCTCTGAGTTAAGGCCAGCCTGGTATACCTTGCTAGGTCCCGAACAGACAAGGCTACACAGAGAAACCCTGTCTCAAAGAGAAAGGTGGGGGGAGAAAGGAAGGAAACAGGGAGGTGGTGGCACACGCCTTTAATTCCACTTTAATTTCAGCACTCAGGAGGCAGGGGCAACATGGTCTATAGACAGCTAGGGCTACAGAGCTACAGAGTAACCCTGTCTCAAAAAACCAAAAAGGAAGAAAGGAAGGAAGGAAGGAAGGGAGGGAGGGAGGGAGGGAGGGAGGAAGGAAAGAAGGGAGGGAGGGAGGAAAGAAGGAAGAAAAAGAAAAAAGAAAGAAGGAAAGAAACATGAGACAGATATTTTAATTAAGAAATATGAGTTGATATGTTGAGCCTAATAGGCAGTGGTAGATTGTAAAGTACAGAGCATGCTCAGTGCTAGGGCACTACTGCATTTGTGATTTGGCTTATAAGAGTTAAAGACCCGGGGCTGGAGAGATGGCTCAGAGGTTAAGAGCACTGATTGCTCTTCCAGAGGTCCTGAGTTCAATTCCCAGCAACCACATGGTGGGTCACAATCATCTATAATGAGATCTGGCGCCCTCTTCTGCTGGGCAGGGATACATGCAGAAAAAACATTGTATACATAATACATAAATAAATCTTTTTTTAAAAAAAAGAGTTAAAGACCCTATAATTCATGGCTATTAGGTGATCAGCAAGGTGAGGCTAATGTCGACCCTGCTACTGGGTTAGGAGCTTGTAGAGGTCAAAATCCCTGCTTTGAGCATGGTGGTAAAGCTCAGCTGGTAGAGTGCTAGCTGAGTGTGCACAAAGTCCTGAGTTTGATCTACAGAACCACATGAAAACTGGGTGTGGTGGCACATGCCTGTAATCCCAGTAATAATGGGGTAGAGGCATGAAAAACAGAAGTTCAAGGTTGTCCTCAGCAAGTCTGAGGCCAGCCTAGGCAACAGGAGACCCTATCTCAAAAAAGAAAGTTGGGAAGCCAGCAACAATATGGCTCATAAGATAAAGGTGCTTATTGCCAAGCCTGAGTTCAATCCCTGGGAAGAGAGAACAAGCTCGTTGTCCCCAAACATCCCATGTGTGTTGTGGCTTACACTCCCCAACACAGTAAATAAATATAACACATTGTGGGGGCCTTTGGGATGTTGAAAACACCCTACAGTTTCAAGGTGTGGTGGCACACATCTGTAATTCCAGAATTCAGGAAGTAAAGGAAGGAGGACCTCAACTATACAGTAAGTTCAGGCCCAGCATGGGCTATATGAAACTAAATTTTTTTTTAAAAAAGGCAGGGCAAAAAAGATGGCTCAGTGGATGAAAATGCTTTACCTTGACAACCTATGCTCAATCCCCAGGATCCAGGTGGCAGGAGATCTGATTCCCCAAAATTGTCCTTTGACCTCCACAAATGTTCTGGCACATGCACATAAGTGCACACTAAATAAATAAATAAATATAATAATTTAAACACAGAACCCCAACTGTACAGTTTGCTAATGGAGGATCAGCAGCAACCATAATGGAAACTGATGTAGCTACATAGATTCTACTGGGGCCTAAAAAAGCCAATGACACTGTCTCTATGGTTAATGGGGAGGGACTTAGGTAACTGGAGACCAGCATACTCGGAGCCTATCTGCTATACTGAAATCACTGTGGACAAATAGCAGTGGCATGACATGTAGGGTACAAACACCATGGGGCAACTCAACAGGTCAAAAATATGAGACCAGTAGCCAACCAGGAAAGCTGAAGGTTGCCATGTGGCCCACAGACACCACATTTCTCAGCAAAACCATACAAAAATTAAATTACTCAGGACAGTCACATGGGCAAACAGCATTAAAACATTTAGAGATATAACTCTGCAGATACTATCATGACTGGTAGCACAAACAATGTAATGATGATTGCCTGGGACCATCCCATCCTGAAGATCCAGGAAATTGTAATGATCCTTGGGGTAGAATCCATGTGGCAAGGTCAGTTATAATCAGGAAGAGAATGACAGATTACAACCAGGGACAAGGAACACCTCATAACATAGGAGAGGACTGGGAATACACTAGCTCAAAATCATAAAACCTGAGAACAAACTTCATGCAGCAACAACCTTCACCTGTTAGCTAGCATACCTGTAGAATGGAGTAGCAAACACAAGAGCCTTAATGAACATATAGATATAGGAATCAGGGTGAGGTGAGGAGGAGATGGCGATGGAATGAGAAAGTAAGTAAAGGAGCCATGGCCGCCCAGTTAGGCAGCAAGGTGGGAAGTGAGGGGTGGTAGCCCAACCCCCACCCCTTGGGCCCTGAGAGAGAGGCGAGGATGGACTTACAGACATGGGGCTGCAGAGCAGCAGCCACAGCCACCGCTGCCACCAGAGGACTCATTCTTGAGCCCCAGCTTGGCCCCCTGTGTGAGCCCTGTTGCAGCAGGCTGTGCTCTGTTGCAGTTGGCTGTGATGTGAGCAGTCAGAGGCCGTCTCTAGAAGAGTTTACAAATGAAAACTAAGAAACTGTCTTTGTCTGTCCCAGATAACTACAAACTAGAGGCTCAGGAGATAATATGCAGACCTGGTTGAGGAGTCTTGTTTGGGATTCTGCTTTGAGGTACACCGGGCTGTCAAATGTGGCTACTTCTTTCTGGATGATATGGTTCCTGAGAGCATGAAGGATTTTGAGATCATGGACCAGCCTAGCTTAGACATTTTGGACAGGTTTTCAAGCAGTGAAAGAGCAAGGAGTGTGTTTGTGTTTGCCCCAATTGCAGCCACAGTATTGCTGCTTCCCGCTTTGCCCCCCTCCCCCATCTCACAAACTGGTCATGACAGCAACCAAAATGCCAACCGTCAGATTGCCAATAGCAACAATATGAACACGTCTGAGAGTGACCAAGAAGACAATGATAACATCAATGGCAATGGCTGGTCCTATAACTCAGATAAGAAAGCCAAGGAGAGAAGATCAGACAAAAACTCTAATTCCCTTCAAAGATCAAGTCTTTAAAACACAAAACTGTGTTCTCTGTACTTCTGCATCAAACACCCTTCCCCCTTCTTTTTCTCCTTCAGGGGAACTTAGCAACTCTGATCCTTTTAAGTACAGCAACTCAACCTGGATCACCTACGAGACCCTGGGGCCAGAAGAGCTGCGGAGCCTACTCACAATGCAGTGGATCTTTGGCTGAGTGTCTTAGGGTTTCTATTGCTGTGAAATGACACTATGACTACAGAAACTCTTATAATGGAAAGTATTTAATTTGAGTGGCTTGCTTACCATTCAGGGGTTCAGTCCATTATCATCATAATGAGGAGCATGGCAGCATGCAGGCAGATGTGGTGCTGTAGTAGTATCTTAGAGACTTATATCTTGCAGGCAACAGGAAGTTGACTGAGACACTATCCTGAGCATAGGAAACCTCAAAGCTTGACCCCCAGTGACACACTTTCTCCAACAAGGCCACACCCACTCCAACAAAGCCACACCTCCTAATATGCCATTCCCTATGAGACTATGGGGGCCAATTACATTCAAACTACCACACTGAGAGAGCCCTCTCTCCTAACCCTCACCCAGGCAGCAGAGCCTGGCATATGGACGGCTGCAGGGGGGTTGAGTTTGGGAAGCTTGGTAGGCCAGGCAGGCAAAGGATCCAGTTATGTGCCTCTGGGAGGTGTCAGGGTCCTCTGCAATGAAGTATGACCCCTCAGCATGCAGAACTCAGACCTGGACATATTATGCCTTGGACATAAGTTTGATGGGGAGGTTTTTTCCGTTTATTGAGTGAGTTACTGGATGTCCAGTGAGGCCAGGGGCCTGACCTGGGTACTGTGTCAGGACACTGCCTGTCCCCACCCCAGGAACTGGACTATGCCTTGCTGAGGGGCATTGTGGCTACGGGTGGCTTTTGTTTGGAAGCAGAGGCCAGAGGGGGCCTCCCCTGGCTGCCTTCAGCAATGTGAATGGTCCGGTGCTTGGAGCTGAGGGGCAGGGCTGGTGTGTCCTGTCTGTGTGCAGAGTCCTATCAGATGTCCCCAGTCCCCAGGGTCGGCAGGCAGAGTGCTGTCTGCTGAGGTGGGTGTCCAGAACTGCCTCACAGGGGCAGCCCTTCCCCTCAGTCCCCAAGAGCCTCCTTGGCTGCAGGAGCTGTTCTTTTGTTGTTGGGTGTCAGGAAAGGGCCTCCAGCCTCTACAGCTTCAAGGAATGGGAAGGGGAGGGTAGGAAGAGGGGTGTATCAGAGTGGCCCCTGCCCTCCCTGCCCTCCCTGCCCCAGGGCTGTGAGAGGGGCGGTGCTGCTTTATTTGAAATGTTTCTTACCTGACTCCCTGGCCCAGGAAGGGGCCCAGCCTCACCCTCCTGGGGTGGCTCCGTGTTCTCCCCCCCCCATCCTGTCCCCTAGCCCTGCCCTGCTGGGGCAGCCTGAGTTCCCAGCTGCTGCTTGCCACCCCTTCACCTTGACCAGCTTTGGTTCCTCACAGCGCTCCCGCCTCTAAAGCCTGCCCTGTTCCCTCCCTTGCCACTTTTAAATTATTTATTCTGTACTTATGGTTTGGGGCTCTGAGGAAAACCTCTAATCTTGTGCCTCTCTCCCTTTGCTAGGAGTAGGGTGAGATGAGAAGGTAGTCTCTGCCTTAGGTTATCAGTGGAGATTGGAGGGGTGCGGTTGCCCCTCTGTGGGACTGTCATGCCAAGGCACCCACCAACCTGGCTTACATCCTGAAGAGATGTACTGTCCCACCTCCCAAGTAAGTGGTATGCCTTGGAACTGAGCTGGAGGACCTGGGCGTGGGCTGGAGTACAGCTGACTGACAGGGACGGGGTTGACCTTGAGCCAAGTTTTCTGGCACTTGCTATACCTATCCCCTCTCTTCCCAGGAGGAGCCACTCCTACATTGGGTAGCTAGTACCAAGGACTGGTTAGACTGATTTGGGTTAGAGACCCTAGAGGGTTAAGGAAACAACAGAGCTAGGGTTGTAGTACAGTCTGGTACCCTAGTCTCTCCTAGGGATTTTCTGATTTTGGCTGATACTGGTTACAAATTGGTTTTTAACCCAAGCATTGTGATTATTTTTTTTAAAAAGTCAAACCAATTGTGGCAGGAGTTAGAATAAATCCTAGAGCCTGGAAAAATGAACATATATCTCTAAAATGGACCAAATCAGGGGTTAGAGAGATGTCTCAGTGCTTAAGAGTACTAGTTGCTCTTCCAGAGGACCCAAATTCAATCCCTTGCACTTACATAGTAGCTCACAACTGTCTGTAACTCCAGTCCCAGGGGATGTGATGCCTTCTTCCGACTGTAAGTAGCATGCACTCATGTGATGCACAGACACACATGCAAGCAAAACACTGATATATATAAAATTTAAAACAAATTTTAAGCTGGGTGGTGGTGGCAGCGGCGGCAGCACACACCTTTAATCCCAGCACTTGGGAGGCAGAGCCAGGCAGATCTCTGAGTTCAAGGCCACTCTGGGCTACAAAGTGAGTTCCAGGAAAGGCACAAAGCTACACAGAGAAACCCTTTCTTCAAAAACAAAAAGACAAAAAAAAAAAAAAAACCCACCAAATTTTAATTAATCAGATTACTTCCTTTGAAGAAAATCCAAATTTAAACCATGAGGTAGCTACTAAGGCTTCACAAGTAACCACTCATAAAGAGTCCTGTCCCTATAGGATTCAACAGCAGCAAGCTGGGATGTAACAAGCCTCACAAGGTCTGGGGATGCTGAAACGGACAGATCTAGATTGAGATATAATGAAGATAATATGGCCTCAAACTCAGAGATCTACCTGCCTTATGCCTCCTGAGTGCTGGCATTAAAGGCATGTGCCACCACAGCCTGGCTGTATCGAGAATCTTATTAGCCAAGTTCCACCAGGTAGCAGCTGACAAGGCAGAATATGTTTCAGAGTAACAAAGCACACTCTAGAAGGGTGGACTTACAGTAAGAACAGAGTAGCTTAAAAACTGGCACAAGACCTAAAGTTACCAACAGGGACAGATCTTAGGAAGGTAACATCAATTGAAAACAAGCCAACTGCTAAGAATTTAACTACAATGTGACACTATTTCTGGAAGAGCTGGACTCTAACCACTGAGCAACCTCTTCAGCACCGTGACACCATTTCTGTAAAAAACTAACAAGACAATATAGTATTATACATTGCAGGGTCCATACTATATCAAAAAAGTCTCACAGTAGATTCAAATTTAAAATGTTTGAGGAAGTATACATAAATATTACCACCTTAAAACAGACAATAGCTTAAACATAAACCTTTAGTGCAAGAAAAGAGTTAACAAAATTGAAAAATGAGCTGAGTGATCTGAGAGAAGATATTTTAACACATGAATGAGGGCTTTATATGCTTACATGCTAAACAATAATACCACCGCCAACATTTAAACCAGAGAGTAAAAGATAAAGTTCTCATTAGGAAACAGTGAACAAAGGATATGAGCAATCAGAACAGATTTAAAAAATATATTCAAATGGCTAATCATCACAGAATATGTTCAACTTCATCACTAAATTGAGAAATACAAATGAAAAAAGCCAGACAGACTATTTTGCCCACCTGTTGTCAAAGCACTCAGAAGACTACGGCAAAAGTTCAAGGCCAGCCTGGGCTACAAAGTGTCCCCCCCAAAAAAATTAAAAAGCAAGCAATAATGAGCTATTCCCTAAAGGGATCAGACACATTTTTATACCAGTCTAAGTACCACACAGTGGCAAATGTGCTTTGCATGTTCTACTTGATTAGATGCCCCTAGGTGCTTGATCCAGTGTTGGGAGTGAGGGACTCTTCAAGGAGAAGCTTTCTCCAGTGCACAAAGCAAGGATCGGCCCAAATGAGTTCTCTGGTGTTCTATGAGGTGGGCTTTCCGACAGAAGCCCTTTCCACATTCCTGACATTCAAAAGGCCTCTCTCCTGTGTGAATTCTCTCATGCTCAATGAGGCGCACTTTCACATAAAAAGCATTTCCACACTCACTACATTCATAAGGCTTCTCACCAGTGTGAGTCCTCTTGTGTTGACGAAGGGATTTCTTCATGCTAAAGATCTTCCCACAGTCACTACATTCATAGGGTTTCTCTCCTGAATGAATATGCTGATGCTCAATGAGACGAGCTTTCACATAGAAAGCATTTCCACATTCATTACATTCATAGGGCTTCTCTCCGGTATGGATTCTCTGATGGATTCCCAGAGATGAGTGTACCCTGAAGGCTTTCCCACATTCATTACAATGATAGGGTTTTTCACCTGTGTGGGTTCTTTGATGATTATTTAGAGTCATTTTCATTCGGAACAATTTCCCATATTCTCCACACTCATAGGGTTTCTCACCTGTGTGAATTCTTTGATGTTGGTTTAGGGATTTCTTTGCTCAGAAGTTTTTCCCACAGTCCCCACATTCATAGGGTTTCTCCCCCGTGTGAGTTCTCAGGTGCTGGGTGAGAGATATCTTGACATGAAATGTCTTACCACATTCATTGCATTTATAAGGCCTCTCACCAGTGTGGGTTCTCTGGTGGATTGTGAGGGTTGCCTTCTCAGAAAAGGTTTTCCCACGTTCAGTACATTCATAGGGCCTTTCTCCTGTGTGTGTTCTGCAATGTAGAATGAGTTATGAGTTCCTGCCAAAATATTTTCTACATTCATGACATTCAAAGGGCTTTCCTCCCATGTGAGTTTTCTGATGAGCAATGAGGTATGACCTTGCACTGAAAGTCTTTGTACATTCACCACACTCATAGGGCCTCTCCCCTGTATGTGTTCTCAGATGTTCAACAAGGTTAGATTTTCTGCAGTATACTTTTCCACATTCATGACATTCAAAGTTTTTATCTCTGGTATGAATCCTTTTATGTTGAACAAAACCTGTTTCTTCATGGAAGTCTTCCTCACATCTGTTATAATCAACATTTTGATTCAAAGTTTGAATACTCTGATACTGAAAAATGTTGTTCTCCAGCACAAGGGCATTACCCCCAATTGAACTGTTGCCACATAGCAAAGACAGAGGTCCTTTAAAAACAAGACGTGTGTCATTCATTCATATAAAATCCCCCAATGGCTTCCCCTGCCATAATATAAATACTTAACATAGTCTTATAATGCTATAACTTGCAGCTAGACACAGTAATTCAAACTAGTAATCTCATTAATTGGGAGACTGAAGCAGGAGGATCACAAGTTTCAGGACAAAAAGAAAAGGAAAGAAAAAAGAAATCCACCTCCAATTTGCCCCCTTGACAATTCACAGACCTCTTCACTAGTCCCAGGATACATTTCTCAGGTAAGGATCAACATTCACAACTCTCTGCCCAGAACACACCAAATCTACATAGCTCTGTCTCTCACTTCACTGACATTTGTACAATAATGTTGACCTCACCAAAAACCTTTCCCTGGATATAGTCCCTAAAAGTGCACATCAATGACTGTCTTTCTTAATTTGGATTGCTTTCCTTTTCATCATCCAAAACTCCAAAACACTACATATTTGTTTGTTTCTGGTTGACTTCCCTCACTAGATTGCAAGCTCCAAGAAAACAGAGATTATTTATTCACTGCTGGATCCTAGTACCTAGAATGTGACCAGCACACATTCGACAGTCCTTTAAGTTTGGTAGATAATTAAGTGAATATATGAACAGATGCCTGACATCAGAAGACATCAACAGCAATGAAGAATTGGAAGAATAAATTTCTAACATGAGGCAGAGATCAGTAAGTGCAACAGATAACATTATAAACATCAAAATACACTAGTACTGAGATGTGAGCATAATATTGGGGTAGATAATTTAGTTTAGTAATTTAATTTACTGAAGCATGTAAACTTTCTGTCCTTATTTCAAAGAGCCCAAGGCTCTAAAATGATTCCTGAAAAATATTACATAAGGATGCCCTTTGACTTAAATTCTTAGGGTCTAGCTTCCCATGTGTTTGGTGTTTCTGGTTCTTGCTCACTCACCTGAGTAATCACGGCCTGAAGATTCCTCTTCTAATATCCACAGTTCTTCTCCCCTCTCCAACTTAAAGATCATGTCTGGTTTGGCCACACAGAGGCCTGTTAATGGGAAATGGCACAGGACATGGGCCAAGAAGTTTGAGCTTTAGGCCATCTGATGGAGGAGGAAGGTACATCTTTCATGAGCTGCATAAGGAAGGGGCCCATTTAAACCTTACATTTTGGGGACATGAGAACACATTCTTCCTGGAGCCCTAAACTAATCATTTAGCTGTAACTCTTAAATCTAAAACTAATATATCACTAAACTGCAGTGGTGGCATATATGACAGTAGCCATATGCTCCCAGGGGTTACCCAGACACACTCATTCTCACCCACAGATGCCAAGTGACTGTAGGTCTCCAGCATCACATCTGTGTGCATGTTCCTCTGGGTAGAGTCCAGTCTGTGCCACTCTTGTTGGGTGAAATCCACAGCCACATCCTCAAATGACACAGATCCCTGTAATGACAGTCTATAGTGATCAGAGCAAGGGCACATTAGGGAGAACACATAGGTACTAATCTTCTCAGTGCAGCCCCATTGGGAGCTGAATGGAAAGAGCCATGCTGGATACCTTGGTCCATGTCTTACTTGATAGTGTACTATAGAGAGGAACCCTGAAAAACTCTGGAACCATGTTAACTTACTAATTATTAGACTGACAGTAGCACCTAGTACTTAGGAGGAGGATATGGGAAGATCAGTGCCATTCTTAGCTACATAGCAGGTTTCAGGTAAGCCTGGGCTACAGGAAACCTTCTCTTAAAGAAAACAAAACACATACACACACACACACACACACATACATCACACACACACACTGTATGTGTGTATGTATGTATGTATGTATGTATGTATGTATGTATGTATGTATAAAAAAGGTTGGGGTTGGGGATTTAGCTCAGTGGTAGAGCACTTGCCTAGCAAGCAAAAGGCCCTGGGTCCGATCCTCAGCACAAAAAAAAAAGTTGGCAAGATTGCTCAGTGGGTAAGATCCTTTGCCACTAAACCTAATGAACTGAATTCATTCCCGGAACCCACACAGAAGAAGGAGAGAACCAATTCTCATAGTTTGTCCTCTTGACGTCTACATATTTACCATGGCAACACACATAAACACACACTAAAAATGTTAGGTATATAAAGTAAGCTTCCAAGTATGGTGGCACACTCCTATAATCCTAGAACTCAAGAAGCACAGGCAGAAGGATTGTGAGTTTGAGGCCAGTGTGGGATATACATAGTAAGTTCCAGGCCAGCTTGGGCAGTATAGCAAGACTCAGATTCAAAAAAAGAAAAAGAGGACAGGCAGTGGTGGCACACACCTTTAATCCCAGCACTCAGGAGGCAGAGCCAGGCGGATCTCTGTGAGTTCGAGGCCAGCCTGGTCTACAGAGCGAGATCCAGGACAGGCACCAAAACTACAACAGAGAAACCCTGTCTTGGAGAGAGAGAGAGAGAGAGAGAGAGAGAGAGAGAGAGAGAGAGAGAGAGAGAGAGAAACTGAAAAGGACTGAGGATATAGTTCAATGCTAAGATGCTTGCCTAGAATGTAGAAGGTCCAAGGTTTGCTCTCCCACAGTGTAATATAAGTCACATATGTGTATATATAATATATGAAGAAAGAATATGAGCTTGAGGCCAGCCTGAACTACATAATTCTAGTACTTGTACTATACAGACTCAAAGAAAACGTTGAGTATGGTCTCCCACACCTATAATTCCACCACTTGTAAGGTAGAAGCAAAACAATCAGGAGTTCAAGGCCAGTCTCAACTACATAAAGACCCTATCTCAAAACAATACTAATACCCTGGGGACTATGGAGTTAGATCACAAGACAGGAAGGTTTGAACACAGAAGGTGAATTCATCAAACTACATACACTGTAGTATGACAAGAAAAGTATGCTATGTGTCTAGGATGTGGCTTGTTTAAATGTACAAAGCCATGGATTCTATCCCCAGTGCTCCATAAAACCAGATGTGGTGATGCATATCTGTAATCCTAACATATCTGTAATCCTCAGGAGGCAGAGGCAAGAAAATTAGAAGTTCAAAGTTGTCCTCAGCTAAATATTAAGTTTGAGAACTGCAAAAAAATTTTAAAGAAAGATTACCATCTAATTGTGTTTGGGTGCTGGCTATGTTATCTTCCATTGTATATACTCTTCTTTCCACCTTTACCAGCCTCTATTAATCACTATTGTACATTCCAATTAACCTTTATAACATCCACATGTAAGAGACTATATTATTTAACATAATGTCCTTCAGTTCCACCCACTTTAATGCAAATGATAGGTATATTCCTTTTATGTCTCCTCGGTACTCTAGCTCAAGTAGTATACTATTCCCTTGCAGTGAACAATAGAAACAAGTAAGATGTTATTTAACCAATGAATAGCTACAATGTGTTCTATCCACACCATGGAATACTACTTAGAATAAGAATGAACAATCTATTGTGTCACATACAGCAATCTGTATGAAGTTATAGAGAATTATTCAGAGTGAAAAGAGTGAATCCCCCAAAAGCACATAATGCATGGTCTGATTATATAACATTTTTGAAATAATGCATCTGTACTGTATTAGAGAACAAATTGTCAGGAATTAAGAGACAGAAAGGAAGTAGTCTTGGCTTTTAAAAAATAAATAAATAAACACATACACACACACATATACATACATATATACACGCTTTTTTTTTTCTTTTTTTAGTTTCTCAAGACAAAGTTTCTCTGTGGACCCATTGTGGCTGTCCTGGAACTCGAGGTGAAGACCAGGATGGCCTCAAACTCATGGAGATCTGCCTGCCTCTGTCTCCTGAGAGCTAGGATTGATTATAGGTGTACACCACCACCACCCAGTGGTCTTAGCTTTTTTTTTCCGGAGCTGAGGACTGAACCCAGGGCCTTGTGCTTGCTAGGCAAGCGCTCTACCACTGAGCTAAATCCCCAACCCCAGTCTTGGCTTTTAAAGATAAAATAAGAGACACGGGTGCAGTTCAGTAATAGAGTATTTGCATAGACTTCACATAGATTCCTTCCCCCAGCATAGGAAAAAAAGGAGAGATCCTTGTGGCCATGGAAATGTTTTGTATGTCAGAATCCAATGATCTACAAAGGTTTCACAGGATTACTAATAGGGGAAACTGAGTAAACCACACACTACAACTGAATCTATAATTACTTCGAAAGAAACACATACCCAGATATGGTAGCACACACTTATGATTCCAGCACGTTGGAGACTGAGGCAAAAGGAATGCCAGGAGTTCAAGGACAGCCAAGGCTACATAGCAAGATCCTGTCTCAAAGACCCCAAACAGAGTATTCTTCATTGTAGCCCCTCCCACCCTTGGGAGTTCTTTTTCACTTTTCTTTAATAAATCTATGCTGAGCTCTATAGCAAGCTTTTTTTTTGTTGGATTATCTTTGGACCGCCAGCCCACAAATAATGACCCAGAAACTTATTGTTAATTATGAAAGGGTGGCCCTTAGCTTAGGCTTGTCTCAACTAACTCTTACAACTTACATTAACCCATTTATATTAATCTTCATTCTGTTGCATGGTGTTATCTCTCTTTCATCTTGCACTTCCTGTTTCCTCTCTGTGTCTGCTGGCAACTCCAAGTTTCTTTTTCCCAGAGTTCTCTCTCTGCCTGAAAGTCCCTTCCATAACTCCTGCCTAGCTATTGGCTGTTCAGCTTTTTATTACACCAATAACAGCAACACATTTTCACACAGTGTATGAATATCCCACAACATTTCCCCTTTTTGTCTAAATAAAAAGGAAAGGTTTTAACTCTAACATAGTAAAACTATATACAGTAAGAACAATTATCAGGTAAGAATTACATTCACAATGTCCAGTCCATTTGCATTTGACAAATTCAGAGAAAATGCTCCATTATCTATCCTATCTTGATGAGTCTCAAGTTTTGTATCTAATTCACATTCTATCATATATTATATTACCAGCCTTAAAATATCCTTTTAGACATTATAATATTTTCTTAAAACAACTTAAGCTTTTATGTCTCTCAATCTGTTTTGTTTTTGTTTGTTTTTGTTGAGACAGGGTTTTTCTGTGTACTTTGACGCCTTCCTTGGAACTCACTCTGTAGCCCAGGCTGGCCTTGAACTCACAGATTTGCATGCTGGGCTTAAAGGCGTGCGCCACCACCACCTAGCATGTCTCTCAGTCTTATACACTTTACATCTCTTGTGAGTTTTTTTTTTCTGAATTTGGTTAACAAGGAAAGCTGTAACTATAACTATCTCATCTTCAACACCATCAGAGACCTGAGAAGGATATAATATTACCCAAGTAAACAGGAAATGCAAATAAATGACTTCCAAAAATTGTAAGAAATGACAGAAACAGTTGGCTTCCTAGGCAGTCACTCAAGTTTCCTCTGCAACATTGGGACATCCATCTTCGACCTAAAGGCATCACATATCTGACAGACTTTTCTATGAAGCAGGAATTTTGAAGGACTGTCCTACCTTGTCTTTGGCAGTTGCCTTCTTTTGTGTCTTGCTTGTTGAATTTGGACAGCATACTGTCAGCAGTCAAGGCAAGGGCGGTTTCTTGCCCAGTGACTAACTTTATCACAAAGAAAGCAAACTCCATATGGAATTTCTTCAATGTCCATCATCCATTTTTTGAAGTAAATTGGTGCTGCCAGGAGCAGTGTCTCATTGTCATGAAAAGCCTTGTGTTATTAAAACATCTTAAGGGGCTGGAGAGATGGCTCAGAGGTTAAGAGCACTGACTGCTCTTCCAGAGGTCCTGAGTTCAATTCCCAGCAACCACATGGTGGCTTACAATGTAATGAGATCTGGTGCCCTCTTCTGTATACATAATCAATAATTTTAAAAAAAAAACATCTTAAATGCTATATTCTGTAGGTTTGAAGATCTATGTAAAATATATGTTTGACCTTGAAAGCATGCCTAACATAACTATAAGTTTGATTGTTATATATGACTAACTACTAACCTGTGTTTATTACCCTAAATAGCTTCCAAAGACTAGAACTTTACATCACATTTTTAAATGAGCTGTATAGGTACGATACCTTAAACAAGAGTAGAAACGTATATAGAGTATGTTCTAACATCCTTAAATTTGCATAAATACACAAAAATCCATACCAATATAAAATATTTCAGATTAATAGTTGCTTTTTTTAGTTTAAAAGTAGATTCAATAATCTACCCTTTAATTCTATAATTTCTATATCCCCATTTTTTTTCTGAAAGATATCATTGAATCTAACCTCCCCATTAGGGGAAGTGGTGCACACCTTTAATCCCAGCATTTGGGAGGCAGATCCAGGTGGATCTCTGTGAGTTTGAGGCCAACCTGTTCTACAGAATGAGTTCCAGGACAGGCTCCAAAGCTACACAGAGAAACCCTGTCTCAAAAAGAAAAAATAGGAATCTATCCTTCCTTGCTTAGTTTACTCTATTACCATGACCAGTAACAATTTACAACCAACCCCACTAAATGATGACAAACATCCATAACCCACAGAATGACCAAAACCACTGTAGCAAGAATCTTAAGCCGGGTGGTGGTGGTGCACACCTGTAATCCCAGCACTCGGGAGGCAGAGGCAGGCTGATCTCTGTGAGTCTGAGGCCAGCCTGGTCTACAAAGTGAATTCCAGGAAAGGCCCAAAACTACACAGAGAAACCCTGACTCGACAAAAAAAAAAATCTTAAATGGTCATATTAATAAAAACAAACCCAGAGCCAGTTATTGGGGTAAAAGCTGGAAGATCAGAGAAGCAGAACAAGCCACAGCCATGTCACCTTGCCAATTCCTCAGCTGATCTTGATTCTGTTTCCTCAGACTAGAAGCCTCTGAGTCTTCACCCAGAATGAATCTCAGCTGCTCCTGCTGCTCAAAAGCCTAAAAGCTTAACCAGTCTAGTTCCTGGTTTTCATGCCTTATATACCTTTTTGCTTTCTGCCCCTACTTCCTGGGATTAAAGGCATGAATCACCATGCCTGGCTGTTTCTAGTGTGGCTTTAAACTCACAGAGATCTGGATGGATCTCTGCCTCCCAAGTGATAGGATTAAAGGTGTGTGTGCCACCATTTTCTGGCCTCTATGTCTTCTACCTAGTGGCTTGTCAGGGACCATGATGTCAGGAACCAAACATGAACTATGGAAAAGTACTAGCTAGGCCAGAGAACAAGTCATACGCCCACTGCCCTTTCCCAGAGCAGTAACACCTGTTTACTAACCAGAGGCTCCCAAAGATAAGAGAACATTACACAGTCAGGTGCCATGACAACTAAACATAAAGAGCATTCCATGGTCAGGTAGCCTAGCAACAGAACAAATGGGCCCTGACCAGTGACCTTAGCCAACATCCTGCAGTTGCACGATCTGCACGTCTCCCACATCTCTTCCCCCTTCCCTTCTTCCTGCCCCCTCCCCTCCTGTGCTATATAAGCCTTGCTGAGGAAAATAAAATGTGAAGCTTGATCAGAATCCTGTCTTGTTGTCATCTCTCATGTCCCCTGTTCCTTTCATTCACTCCCACAGGTGGGTCGCCCCCATTGAAACCCTGCTGGCCAGGGCAGTGGCTGTTCTGTCCTCTGACCCCAGATAAATTTATTAGGGTGCACAATATATTGGAGAACACAATATCACCACAAACCACCTACCCCACCTCTTAGGAATGTGGGTATCATGTTCTTTAAATTACTTCCTGTTGCCTGGGGGCATTGGCATCTTTAGGGAACCCTGAGAAAATTGAGATAATGGTCAAGTCCTGGGAAAACTAGATGTAACATTTGTTGTCCAGTCCCTGTGTAATGAAAAAGTACAGGGCTTATCTGAAGTCCTAGCTAGAGTAGTCTGTGAGGCTGAACTCTCCCAGCTAGCAGCTTCGATGTTCTAGATGCAGAATTTTGAGGAAACTTCAACAGAGGCATTCTAAGGGGCTGGGTCACCTGGGATATTTGTCTTTATTGGTGTTTGGTAATTTCTTTTTCTAAAAACACACAAACTTTTAAAGGTAACATATATATCTGTATTAACACAAGTATAGAATGAGCAGTGTGCACAAGTCAGCTAAAGATGATGTTTTGTTCTATGTTTGAGCAGGTAAAAGGCATCTGTCAACTTTATAAGTCCATTTCAACTACAAAAACAAACTGTAATCTCTCTATCAATGCCATTTTTTGTTTATTTTTCTTTTTTTGTTTTTTGGGGTTTGTTTTTTCTTTTTGAGCGAGGATTGAACCCAGGGCCCTGCACTTGCTAGGCAAGCGCTCTACCACTGAGCTAAATCCCCAACCCTATCAATGCCATTTGAAAGGGTGGCATGTAATAATAAGTCATGAGGACTCTGTAGCTAACAAGATTTATCATGTCTCATCCAGTCTCAGAGCTATTCCCATGCAGAGCTCAGCATACATGTCACCTGTCCTTTAGTCTTTTCTGCCTTCCTCCCTCATGTATGCAGCCAAGATCCTCAGAAGGTCTCTCCCAATCAAATTGGATCTTTATTAACTTTGAAGAAATCCATAGCTTTTTGTTTCCTGTGAAAACAAAAGTAAAATCTCTCCCCCAACACAACATATTTTCTGACTTCCATTTTAAAGTTAAAACATCCCCAAAATATACAGGCTGGTTTAATTTAGCAGCTCTTTTCACAATCCAATGTCTCCACAATCCAAGCTGTCATTTTTGCTTATTAGCAATTAAAATATTTAAAGTTAACAAAGCACTATATATGATCCACATGCCCTATGTTATGGTATTTCCCATCCTTATGTGGCTTTTTTTACATATATTACTTTACTCTCTCTTTAAAGATTTTACTTTTTTATTTTTAAGCTATTTATTTTTTATAAATGTTTATAACCATTTTCTTTTCTTTCTGCAGCACCTAAGCACCTTTTTTAAGTACACTGTACCTTTTTAGAAGATTTCTGTGTCTGGACCTGGCATTAGTAAGTGCCTGACACATTTTCTGACCACATGAGACAAATATTAAACTGTTAGGTAGCATCTAGGGCTTCCACTGTGCACCTCTGATGGCTGGCTTCACTCCCCTCAGTTCTCTAGGACCCTAGTCTCATGCCAGTGGGTACCAGCAGAAGCCACATTTAACACTGAAGTTCTGGGAAGTTGCTGAGCCCACTTTCCTGAGTCCCTGTGAGTGGCAACCAACTGTTGTTGAGTGCTCACAGAGAGGCCCAGGTGGTGGCTGCAATGGTGCCTGCTGGCATGACTTCTCTGTCTGTGTGGTCATGCCCCATGTTGGAGTGATAAATATAGTGGTACTTTTTTGTTGGGACTGCCAGCCTGCAAATAATGACATGGAGACTTATTATTAATTATAAAAGCTCGCCCTTGGCTTAGTCTGTTCCTAACTAGTTCTTATAACTTAACCCATATTTTTTAATCTCTGTTCTTCCTCATGGCTCATTACCTCATCTCCATACTTCCCAACCTGCTTCCTCTGTGTCTGTCTGGCAACTCTACCTTTCTTCTTCCCAGAGTTCTCTCTCTCTCTGCCTGGAAGTCCTGCTTATACCTTCTTCCTAGCTATTGCCCATTCAGCTTTTTATTACGCCAATCACAGCAATACATCTTTACATAGTATACAAATATCCCACAACAGAGCTCTACTTAAAAATAAAACAAGCCAGGTGGTGGTGGCATACACCTTTAATCACAGCACTTGGAAGGCAGAAGCAGGTGGATCTTTGTGAGTTCGAAGCCAGCCTGGCCTATAGAGCAAGTTTCAGGACAGCCAGGACTGTTACACAGAGAAACCCTATCTCAAAAAACAAAACAAAACAAAAAACAGCTAAAGAAACAAGCCCAAGAATGCAGCAGGGTTGGAGAGCATTTCTGAAACCTGCCTACAGTCCTGGGCTTCACCCCCAGCACTGAAAAAGAAGAAAAAGAATAAAATTTAAAAAACAAGGTCATCAGGGGGGCACTCACCAACCTAAGACAGAGTACCTGTGTGGCCTGGACAGGTGTCTCCATGACGGGTAAGGTGACCTCTTGATGTCTTACACAACCTAAGTCAGAAGCTCATTTTTTAGTAAAAGGGGGGACCTGTAGGTCCCTGGCCCCCCGTTTTGGGTAACTGCTGCCTTGCTTGCTGACCTTGACCTTGATATCCTCCCTATGCTAATTCCCTGCAAGATTCTACCCTCCTGAACCTTTAAGGGAAGTTCCTTGTCTGTGTATCTTGCATATTGAGTGTTAACAGCTTAGATGCAAGATTGTAAAACATTGGAAGCGAACTTCTGCCTTCCAGGGTTCTCCCATTGTGCTGTAAACCTGTATTTAAGACCTCCCCCCTCTGTCAATAAACCAGCATTCAGCATTCAAAAAAAAAGGAAAGAAAGAAATTGAAGACAGTGATGTTCTAAAACAGGAAGTGGTGATGGTGTCATGGGCCTATGAGGATGCTGGACTAAAGTCTATCAAATTGTGCAAACAGGAAAATTGTATACTATGTGAATTATCTGTCAACAAAGATCATATATATATAAACAAGGCTAGGCAGTGGTGGCGCACGCCTGTAATCCCAGCACTCGGGAGGCAGAGCCAGGTGGATCTCTGTGAGTTTGAGGCCAGCCTGGTCTATAGAGTGAGATCTAGGACAGCCTCCAAAGCTACACAGAGAAACCCTGTCTTGAAAAACCAAAAAACCAAAGGACAAATGGGGGGGGGGACACTTCTTACTCAACTGATCTGCTGGGTTCTTCTGAAATCAAGGCAAGAAATCTCTGGGGTGATTTCTCATTCGCTGACATGTTCACCCAGGACCTTAGCCCCTACTTCCAAAGCTGAAGAGCTGAAGAGTGTAGAAGATTCTGCAAGCCTCTAGTAAGTTGTAAAGTTCAATGAGTCCACAGAGACAGAAGAAAGAAACCCTAAAACAACACCATCCATGTGTCTTAGTTACATCATAACGAAGGCAACTCATAGAGTAAAGCATTTAACTGAGGCTTGCTTACATTTTCAGAGGGCTAGTCCATGATCATCTTGGTGGGGAGCATGGCATCAGGCTGGTATAGCACTTGAGCAGTAGCTGAAAGCTCACACTGATCTGAAAGTTGCCTACAGAACCAGAGCTTGGACTGGTGTGGAACTCTCAAAGCCCACCCCCAGTGACATACCTCCTTCAACAAGACCACACCTCAATTGGGAACCAAACATTCAAATATATGTGCCTCTGGGGGCCATTCTCACCCAAACCACCACACCATGTCATTTCACACACTGACCTCACAGAGCTAAATACCACCAACTGAGATTTACTGTGAGTGAATTACAATATCCACACTCAACAGAATGAGCTGAACCCATTATTCTCTGGTGCATCCATTAGGAACTGCACCCCCCCTGCCCTGACCCATCCAGGCTGTCAGCTGCAGCTAAAAGCAGCTCAGGTGCCTTTTCAGAGACTTTACTTATGTGAACCCAGTATTTTTTTTCCTGAGACAGGGGATCCCAAAAAGAAGAGACCATCATTCCAATTGAAGGGCCTAGATAAGGCAAACTACTCTTGACTAAGAGGGTATTTTTTTTCCTTCTTCTTCATAAGAAAGAATAAGTCTCCATGTATTTATTTGGGAGCTGGGTGGCAGACCCCAAAGATCAAAGAGTAAAAATAAATAAATAAACTTACAATGGTATATTGTCCAAACTGGACATGCAGGACACAAAGAAAAGTGACTGCCAAACTCTGCCAAGACAAGGCAGGACAGTCCTTCAACAGTGCTTCTTTTTAGAAAGTCTGCAAGATATTCTAGGCATGTAGGTTGAAGATGGGTGCCTCAGTGTTGCAAAGGAAACTTGGAGTGTCCAGGCAGCCAGATGTCTCTGTCATTTCTATGGTTTTGGAAGTTGCTTGCTCTGTGTTTTCTGTTTACTCAGGTAATATTATATCCTTCTGGAGTCTTTGATGGAGTTGAAGACTAGATAGTTATAACTACAGTTTTCCTTAGTTATGATAGAAGATAAATTAGGTACAAAACTTAGGATTCACCAAGATAGGACAAATAACAGAGTATTTTCTCTGAATTTTCCAAATGCAAATGAACTAGATATTGTAAATATAATTCTTACTTGATAATTGTTCTCATTATATATATCTTTACTATGTTAAAGTTAAAACTCTTCCCTTTTATTTAGACAAAAAGGAGGAAATGTGGACTATTACTTTAACTATGTAAAGATGTTACATTTGTTATGTTGTGAAATATTATTTTCATTATGTAAAGGTGTGTTACTTTTGTTTATGCTGCATTTTTTTAATTATGTAAAGATGCATTGCTATTTTACTCTGCCTGCCTAAAGCACCTGATTGGTTTACTAAAAAGCTGATTGGTCAATAGCTAGGCAGTAGAGGGATAAGTGGGGCTGGCAGCAGAGAAAATAAGTAGGAGGAGGAAGAGAAGTGAAGGGAGAGACAATGAGGGAGAAAGAGAGAGAGATGCCAGGGCCAGCCATCCAGGCAGCTGCCAGACAGACAGAGAGTAGGATATATAGAATGAAAGAAAGGTAAAAAGCCCTGAGACAAAATACAGGTGAAGATAAACAGGTTAAATTAAGTTATAAGATCTAGCAAGATGCCAGGCAGTGGTGGTGCACACATTTAGTTCCTAGCACTTGAGGGGCAGAGCCAGGCAGATCTCTGTGAGTTCGAGGCCAGCCTGGTCTACAGAGTGAGATCCAGGACAGGCACCAAAACTACAACAGAGAAACCCTATCTCAAAAAACCCATAAATAAAAATATAGCATCTTATACAATTCAGCAACCATTACTACTAATAAAAGTTCAAACTAAGCCGGGCATGGTAGTGCCTGCCTTTAATCCCAGCACTAGGGTGGGAGAGGCTGGCAGATAGATCTCTGTGAATTCAAGGCCAGCTTGATCTACATAGTGAGTTCCAGAGCAGCCGGAGCTACATAGTGAGAAACTGTCTTAAAAAAAAAAAAAAAAAGGAGCTGGAGAGATGGCTCATTAGTTAAGAGCACTGGCTGCTCTTCTGGTGGTCCTAAATTCAATTCCTTGGAATCACATGGTGGCTCACAACCATCTCTAATGAGATCTGGTGCCCTCTTCTGGTGTGCAAGCAAAACACTGTATACATAATAAGTAAATAAATCTTTAAAAATTTCAACTAAAATCAGGTAAGAGCTCATATGAAGCAAAAAACACTTATGAAACATTGCCCAAAAAGCAGAATGATGACGCTACTGTTAGTAAAATTAGTAAATAGGTTGAAGGTATAGGTCAGGCAGCATAAGACCCTGGATTCAATTCCTAACAATACACACAAACATACACACACACTTAAAAAAAAAAAAAAGAATAAACTTCTAAAGTGGATGGACTTACACAATTAAAAAAGTTTTATTTTGTTTTTTTAATGAGCAGCAATGTAGTTCAATATAGTACAACATTATCCTATTACACATAGGGTCCTGGGTTTTATCCCCAGCACTGAAATTCATTAACCAGTTAGTTGACAAATTAATGACCAGGCCAGGCATGGTAGCACATGTCTTTTGTTTTTGTTTTTGTTTGTTTTGTTGTTTTGTTTTTGTTTTTCCAAGACAGGGTTTCTCTGTGCAGTTTTGGTGCCTGTCCTGGATCTTGCTTTGTAGACCAGGCTGGCCTCAAACTCACAGAGATCTGCCTGGCTCTGCCTTCCAAGTGCTGGGATTAAAGGCGTGCACCACCACCGCCCAGCTGGTGGCACATGTCTTTAATCCCAGCTCTCAGGAGGCAGAGACAGGCAGATTTCCATGTGTTTGAGACCAGCTGATCTACATAGCAAATTCTAGGTAAATCAGGTCTGTATAATGAGACCATGTCTCAAAAAACAACAAATAAGAGAAACCTACAGTTTGCAGCCTGAGGAAACAAGAACAGCTCAGAAGTTGACAAATGAGCAAAATGTGACCTGAGAACACAAAAGAAGGCACTGCCCAGCCACCAAACCAGATCACCAGAATCATAAATATATACTTTACTGACTGAGAACAGGTAAGCTCCAATCTCCAGACAGGCAGATCAGGTCTCTAACTCCTAGGCCTTACCCATTGGAGTCCCAGCGACCAGACAGCTACCTTTCCCTACTCCCTCCCCCCAAAAAAAACCAAAAACCAACAAAAAAAACTAACCCCTATGAACCTAATAATCACTGAAACCATAAGCACACCCTACACCAACCAGGAATATCTGCTCCCAGAGACAGAACCCACTAACACTGATTTGACTAAGCTGATCCCATAGAAACAGAGCCCAAGAGCACCAATTTCACAAAGAAATCCTAGTGAACCAAGACTAACAATTAGAACAAGAGAGGCACCTTCAGACACAGACACTGCCTGCATCAAACAGAGGAAGAGATGAGTAGACACCAGTGCAAAAACACAGGCAACAACATGAAGACCTTTGTGACACCATCAGAACCTAGTGATTCTACACCTACAAGACCTAAACATACCAAGGCAGAAGAAACAGAAGAAATCAACCCTAAAAATGACTTTAAGACGATGATAGAGGCCCCTTAAAGAGGAAATGAAAAACTCCCTTTAAAAAGGAAATAAAAAAAATTACCTTAAAGAGGAAATAAATAATTCCCTTAAAGAGTAAATGAAAAACTCCATTAAAGAAGAAATAAAAATTCCCTTAAAGTGGAAATGAAAATCTCCATTAAAGAGGAAGTAAAAAAATTCCCTTAGAGAGGAAATTTAAAAATTCCCTTAAAGAAAAAAACAACCAAAAAAACTGGAAGAAATCAAAGAAAGCCAAGAAAAAGTAATTAAACAGATGAAAGAAACAACCCAAGATTTGAAAAATGAAATTAAGACAATAAAGAAAACACAAACTAAGGGAATGCTGGAAATAGAAATCCTGACTAAATGAACAGGAACTACAGAAACAAGCATAACCAACCGAATGCAAGAGATGGAACAGAGAATCTCAGACAATGAAGACACAATAGAGAAAATAGATGAATCAGTCAAAGAAAACACTAAAGACAAAAAAGTCGTAACACAAAACATCCAAGAAATTTGGGACACCACAAAAAGACCAAATGTAAGAATAATAGGGATAGAAGAATACCAACTCAAAGGCACAGAAAACATATTCAACAAAATCATAGAAGAAAACTTTCCTAACCTAAAGAAAGAAATACCTATGAAGATACAAGAAGCTTACAGAACACCAAATAAGCTGGATCCAAAAAAACAGTCCCCTCACCACATAATAATCAAAACACTAACCATACAGAACAAAGAAAAAATATTAAGAGCCGCGAAGGAAAAAGACTAAGTAACATATAAAGGCAAACCCATCAGAATAACACCAGACTTCTCAATAGAGACTATGAAAGCTAGAAGGTCATGGACAAATGTTATGCAGACACTAAGAGACCACGATGCCAACCCAGGCTATTATACCCAGCAAAACTCTCAATCACCATAGATGGAGTAAACAAAATATTCCATGATAAAACCAGATTTAAACAATACCTGTCCACAAACCCAGCCCTACATTGGGTCAGGGGGTGTAAGTACCTTTTAGTTGTTACAGTTTCTTACTTGATAATCTTTGGACTCTGGTTCTGTGGTGGTCCTGTATCATTGGCTGAACAGTGAGTTAGAACAGAAAAACTTATGGTACATGAGAATTTATTTTTTTTTTTTGGAATTGGGGACAAGGCAAAGATCAGGGCCCTGTCTGTATGCACATGAGAAACACAGGCAGTAACTTTGAAGTAAGACAATGAACTCTTATCTTAGTTGGAAATGTTTTTTCATTAAGTAACCTGAAAGTGCAATTAAATCTGGTGAGGTAAGTAAGGCTGTCCTCTGTACCCGACAATAGAAAGGAGAATTGACATCCCAAAACTCCCAGGATTGAGTCAATGGCTCTAGTGTCCAGAAGGAAAGAAATGGATCACTTCCCTGCTGCGTTCTGGGTTCCCTGCCATGTCTGTAACCGAGCCTAGGACTGTTGGAGGACTTAGCTTGTTGTTCCCATGCATCTTGGTGCCTGGGGGCATTCAGCTGACTGGTTGTCTTTCTAGGTGGCACTTTTAACAAGGCTGTTGATGGCCTGGCAGGGCATTTGCTAGCCTGTGGCATGTTTTCACTTTAAACAGGGACCCAACAGCTTTCAGGAGTCAGCGAGTGCCAGCACTTTGCAATTCTGTTTTTGGGCTTTCATCTCTTCCCTAGCACACCTTAAATGCCACAGATGACTCTTTTGTCCATGGGGGCAGGAGCCTTGCTCTCCAGATACTTAAGTTTTAGTTGGGGAGGTCTGGGGAACAAGAGATGGATTTTACTCCATGTCCTGGATCTTTTTTTTCCTGATGATTGGTGGCTTAAGGACAGCTTTTGGAAGATCTGCCAATAGGCAGACTGTAAACCGATTCTTTTAGAAGACTTGTCTGAGGCTATAAGCTGATTTTTTGGCTTAGGAGCCATCCTGACTACTACTGTAAACTTGTTTGTATGGATCTTAGCCACTTTCATACCTGTCTGTGTTTCTTAAGGCAGTTGAAAATGAGTAGGTGGAGTTAAGGTGATTTAGGGAGAGAATCTTAGAAGCTGCCCAAGCCCACCCATTTGAGCCTGTCCACTGCCGGCAGAAGTCAGAGAAAAAAGTTGCACATGGTAGACGCAGAAGTGGAGAGGGACAAGGGTTTAGAGCTTTAGCAGAAAGCTTGGAGATAAAGTAACTCTTATTTGCCCATTTGCTGGCAAGAGTTCCTGCGATGCTGTTATGTGGCCAGGTTTATGCTGTTATGTGCTGTTATGTGGCCAGGTTTACTGGTGCCTGCCCCATCTGCCAATGTAGGTGGTAAATGTATCCCCCCCTTTATCTCATGGCTCTAGCCGAGAGAAAAATAAAAAATTAAAATAACTGGGATCAGACTCCAATCTTGGGCATCCCTGAGAATGGAGAGAGACCTGAGAATCAGCTCAAATCACCATTCCTCTTCATCAAGGGCTGAGGCTGCGTTGCAGTTGGTCCACCCGGTAGACCTGAGACAACATTTTTCTCCTCATCAGGAGTGAATATGTGCCTGCTGTTGCCAGCA